>NC_035448.2:89286752-89586752 GCF_002127325.2 Helianthus annuus
GAGACTTGGAGCAAGAGGGAGAGAGTAAATTTTGTGGTGTTGAGTGTGAGAAATCATATGTGCAAATGGTGTGTTTTATAGACAAACTTATGTTCTTAATCCAATGGTTATTGTGTCTTAAAGATATTAGACACAAATAAATAAAATAATCTAAATTGTACAAGAGGTGTCCCCCTCTAGTTACATGGTGACCGATCGGCCCAAGGGGGGGGGGGCTTGGTTGAATTCTAACCATATGTTAAGTATTTAGTTAGGTTAACTAAGTTAAGTTTAGGGGTTAACTTGGTTAGTTGTGTGTTGTGTTTTAACGCGGGTGTTAGGTTGTTCAGGGACCCTAACTGGCTCAGAAAAAGACCAATAATATTTATGGCAATATTTTCATGTTCCTGGTATAGTCCGGTTGTTTGGTTGGATAGTAATCCGTTAAAGTGCTTAACAAAGCCTTTAAGTGTCGTAAATACCATTTTTAGTGACACAACTTATTCCTGACACTTTGGAAAGTGTCTAGTAATATTTTTCTCATGTTTTGGCACTTTATTAGCTAGCCAGAAGCTGAAATGTTAATTAAAGTGCTGTGTTTTGTGCTTAGTGTATGTTTTAGGCACATCCAGTCATCGTAACTTATTCCTAGATACGCGGTTCTACAACCCTTGTATCCCTACACTCACTATGGGTGTAGTAAAATAATTCTGGCTCATGCAGGCCTTAGAGGCAGTATCTGCCTGATGCTGGCTTTGTCAGCATGTTCAATAGGTTATCCATTCATAGTGCTACTGTGCTTTTGTGCTTCATGTTTGTCACTAGAGTTCAGCATGTAAATAATGTAGTGACGGTATGTAAAGTATGATGCAGGAATATACAAGTATCAGAAATCAAGTAGCAGTTCATCAGTAATTTCAAGTAAGCACAGTAATTAAGCAGCAATTAATTATTAATTAAACCGTACGGATACCTGGTTTAGTGAGGGTTGTTACAGTGTGTGTGTGTGTGTGTGTGTGTGTGCGGATAACTTGTATGCATTCTGATTTTAATAGAAAGATGATGCCAATTCACATAAAAAAGAATATATTTAGGAGAGCGCAATATTTCCATACCCAAATCGTTATCAGATCAGGTATCTCACTAACTCGGCCATTTTGTTTCTACCTTATTTTTTGTTGACCGATGTTGGAACTCGAATCATATCCATCTAAAACCTGTTTGTAAGCCGGTAAACAATCGAATCTTCATAAATGGTCGAAGTTGACAAATTTTGAAAGTTAAAGATCTAAAATTGAACAATTTTGAAACTTTCAAAATTTTGACGATTGGTAGTTGAATGAAAGTTGGTCTCCCATGTGTGTCGTCAGTTAATACTGTATAAATCAATCCTTAGTGAGGTTTTCAGTTGAAAATTATCTAAGATTGATTAAAACCCTAGCGGTTGTTCTCATTACGCGTTTAGCTTTCTCGTGTGTGCAGATGTAGCATTCAAGCAGGCTATAGGCAAATAGAACGTGTCAGAGGACAAGCCATGAATTGACGACACAACATGGATGCAATCAGTGGATCAAAATGATCAAGATAATAAGGTTGCAGTTGACCACTCATCAACACCGAGGATCTAAAGCTTTGAAGATCAACAGATTCACAAGCTACATTCAAGGGGAAGCTCGTTGATGCACCTACTGTCTGTGATAATTGAAGATGTTCTCAAGATCCATCAGTGTGAAATCGAACATCATGAGCATCATCCAAGGGGAAGTTTGTTGATGCAATTAGTGTGGATGCCGCTAGTGACGTTCGAGACTGTTCAAGTCGCGACCGAAGTCAACGGCGTTCCTCCGTCGGATCGACTCGGCATATGATATACAAGTGACGAAGACAACGATACGAAACGAGACTGACATCATCATGACATCATGATGATGATGTCATGATTATTGTACACATGCATGTATCTTTATAAATACACACCAAACAGTAGTGCATGAATTGTATGAATCACACGAAATATATGTAAACATGCATGCACACAAGAAATACATGAGACACACGAAATATATGTGTGAACGTGGTCTAGTTCGTGTAACATATAGCAAATATTTCGTGCCTGCTTCGTCTTGTTTCATGCGTAGTATTTTAGTTTCGCGTGTAACGTGATGTATCGCCTATAAATACAGCGGGATAGGATTCATTCAAAAACTGAGAGTTGGAGAGTGATCGGAGCTTTGTATTGTTCGAATATTGTACCCAAATTTTGTAGAAATCAATAGACGGAATCATTTAAGGGTGAATCTTATTGTGTATTACATTCTCTCGCTCGGTTTGTGTCGTAGCTTGGATTCCGCACTCGCTACGGCATCCGAAACCAGAAATCACCTTCGTCCGACGATCCGTATCGGGACCTACAATCCTTGTGTTCAAGATCCGAATCCGGACCTACTATTAAAATTATGAGTTTGATTAATTTACTAACTCAATTTATAGAAATGAAAATCCGATTATTAATTTGTCATCTTAAAGAGTTAGATTTGTTAGTTCACTCGTGTGCATATCATAGATTTGTATAACAACACATATGATGGAATCTAATTTAAAAAGGGTCTTAGTTTTGTGACAAAAAAAGCGACAAAAAACGACAATTAATTGTATTCACGGTAAAAACAAACACCATCTACACTTGTTTCTAGTTTTAATGACAAGAACCAATTACACCATATTGAGATAGACGAAAGGATTATCTTCAAGAGTGATTAGACCTTCAGGGAGCTCCTTTTCTGGCAAACTGATCTACACTTGTTTCTGGTTCCTTTTCTGTAGGTCCCGATTCCAGAGGATTGATAACCAAACCAAATCTCTTGTTTATCACAAACACGGTCACGAGTGCAGAATCCCCGTGACTATGCCAAATCAAACATAGATAGTAACAATACAATATAATCAACGAAATACAGTCAATTGATTAAAAGGATGAGAACAAAGATCAAAGAGATACACACACAGCTTGACAGTAGACTCTCAAGGTATGCTCTCATGGTTTCAAAGTGAAACCATGTTGTGTTTATATAGCAGTCAAGGCTCACAAGTGATGAATCCTGGATTGGGCCTGATGAAACTTCACATGGGCCTGACGAAACTCTACAGGCGACGAAACTCAAGGAGTTTCATCACCCATCTTGACGAAACTAGGGGATTTGACCAAATGGGAGTTTCGTCAACATGTACTCGACGAAACCTAGAGCTTCGTCGAGGGCTGCAATTTCTGATGTGCTGTAAACTGTTAAACACAATAAACACAAAAACAAACACAATAAACACCCATCTTAACAGTTTGCAGCAACACTATAAACACAAAAACAAACATATAAACCCAAATATGCAACATGCATAATCATTAACCATTACATATCAATGAGACAAACTTGTCGGACACAAGTAGGATAGGAGGATATCCAACTTGGTCGACGGCGAATTACAGACTCGATAATACATCGCTAATTAAGACAAGTGATAGACACAAAATAATGCACCAACAAACTCCCCCTTGTCTGTTAATGTCTTCGGTCTTCAATCTTCCCTCTTCAGTGTTTCAGCGTCCATGTGCTTCCAGTATGAATTCCTCGATAAAAGCAATAACAAGCGACGCGTTGAAATCGAAGTGCTTGATGAGCGTCCTTGTCTTCGTAAAAGATGTCATGCCGAAATAGCTTGCTGATATCATTTGCCGACATATTCACGATCCACATCGGATCTAACATCCGAATGTTTTCACGGTCGCCATTAAATACAATTACTGCCTCATGCGTATCCGGATCGTAGCACCATAGCCTCATATCATCAAGGAAGTTCTGTTTCATCGGCATTAACTGTGACAACTCGTACTTTAGACCTATTTTGTAACGCTACGTGCTTATGTGAAAAATATTATTTAATGATTGTTATGACTATGTGCATTGTGTTATGTAATGTGTGTGTATATTTAACGGCCCGAACCGCACAACATGAATTGATCGCACAAGCCCATTTGGGCCACACCTTGTAATCGGACACCATAGGGCAGCCGAGTTGGGCTCGGCCCACTCCCCTTATACACAAACAAACACCCTCTAGGGAGTTGTTTCATCATTCGGTTGTTAAACACACACACACACACCAAAACCCTACTTTCGAAGCCGGCGGCCCTTCCATCCCTCGAAGCTTTTGACTCGGTTGATCCCATTTTCCTCTAATCCGGTTAGTATGTTAAGTGTTTGTTATTATTTGATGTTATGCTTGATTGATGAAGGTGTGTTATATATGATTGAATTCAATCCGTTCATGCTAGTGAAATCGTTATCATAAGGTTGCATGATGTTGTGTTATAGCTATTAATGACAAGGTGAATCGGCTCATATGTGTATAGTGATAATAATCGGATTGAACTATCATTGAATATGGTGTGGGATGAGTTAATTACAGGATTTAAGATGGAATAAATTGTAATCGGATTTGCATGATTGCTAATCGGCTAGAATATGATGTTGCTGGATTGTTACACAACGATGTGGATGGGTTAATTGATTTAATCGAATGTATGCTAATGGTTCAAGATTCATGCTAATATGTTTTAGTGTGATGATTTCTGTTCTTGTTGTTCATATTAGGGTTCATATGAATTGCTTAGAGAATGCTTAGTTTGATCGACTGTATGTTACAAGAATAGTTGGAAAATTGTTAATTGATAAGGGTAAATAAGGAAACTAATTGACTAGATTAATGTGTGTAACCGATTTGCATGAAATCCGGGACTTTATATCAAACACACATCTGTTCGTACAAATCTCTTGACCGCACAAGACACTTCGGTCGCACAAGAGTAAGCACACAAGCCCACTCGTACAAGGTCTCGTGGTCGCACTGTGACAACTCGTACTTTACCGACCCTTGTATTACGGGTAGCTGTTGATGAACTTATGTGATGCTTTTAACTGATTGAATGTTACGTGATTACTTGTGTTTACGAATACGTTACTTGAACCGAATGCCCAACCGAACACAAGCCCATTCGGGCCACACACTAGACTCGAAACCTCGGCCCAAGTGAGGTTTCGGCCCACACTCCTTATGCGTACATGATACATATACCATTAGGGTTAATTTTTCACAAGCTTTGCAAACAAGAACTCACGCACACAAACTCTCTCTCCCTCTCGTTGCTTGGAAACCGACGGCACAAGAACCAACTTCCCATTCGGATCACACTCCTTTACTTGTAACCGGTTAGTATGATTGATTATGTTCTTGTACGTTGTATGTGGTTTAGTTTGTGTTCTTGCAAATCGTTTGTTCACCATATGATTGTAATCGGATGAGTTATGTTATCGAGCTAAACTGATTAAGTGACATAGGTTATCATAACCAATCTGCTTGTATGTAAATCGGCTCTTATGTATGTTCACACAAACCGGGTTGTATGATAGAAGCCTAACAGTGATTTGTGATGTTGATTGTAAATCGGTTGCATGTATGTGTTAATCGGTTAGGATGCACGATAGGGTTGCAAGATTTAAAACCAACCGATTGCTATATGTTTGATTATGATCCGATTGTTTATTCTTGATACTGTTATGCATTTGTTTAAAGATGAACACGTTGAATATGATATAAAAATCTGCTAATTACTAGGTTTGATCTGAATTGTGAAACTGCTTAGTTGTTTGCATAAATTACGGAATGATTGTTGCGTAAGATTATGGAAAGTAGTTATACATCCGGTTGCGACATGGATTGCGAGTCGGAACCTCACAATCTCGACTCGAGACCACAACACTCGCACATCACAGCACAACTCGAGACCGACGTTGCGAGTCTGGTTGCGACTCGAGACCGAACAGTCTCGAGTGGACCATGACAAACCGAGACCAGCCCGTTGCGACTCGAGACTTGACTCGAGACCACCTAGTCTCGAAGGATATGCATCTGTCGAGATCTCCCTTGTTGCGACTCGAGATCTCTAGTCTCGAGTCGAGACCATGCACGTGCACATAATTGGACTTGCACACTGACACGAGCCCAACTAATTGGGCCGGATAAGTGGACTTGATTACATCTTTGCTAATTGGACTGCTTATCTGGTTGGGCTGATATGTTGTTATGGGCTATTATTATGATTGGGCCGAACACTTAGATTGTTTATCGGATTGCTGATACGTGTACGTGTTTGCCATGATTATACGTGATACAATATACGTGCTATATACGAACCTGACTTATGTGATAACTTTGTTAGGACGTGGTTGACCACTGTTAGTTCAAGAACTCTCTCTCTCTTTGTGTATCTGCCGAGCAACCCAAGGTGAGTTCACACAGCCAAGGCATGGGGTTCCCAGGGTGGGAATGGGATTTAATGAAATATACGTACATACTTAGTTAACGGAACTTAATGATATGAGTCCTCAGGGTGAGGATGGTGAATGATAAGATACGGCTAGACTAGTATACCTACTTGAACAGATCTTCGCACACACGCCAAGGGTTGGCTGCGATAATTATGACTGATCTTCGCACACATGCCTCGGGAAGGCTGCGAACTAAACATGTTAGAACTTCGCACACATGCCAGGGTGGCCAGCGATACAAATATACATAGTCTAGGATATTTGGGAGTATTAACCCAAATCTTCGCATACATGCCGAAAGGGCCCGCGATGCAAACCAATACTATACATGAACAATGAACGAACTAATACGATGCATGATTAGATGAACGAACGCAATGCTTGCTATACCATTTCTATTACTGAACTTACTTTCTGTGAACTCGCTCAACTAGTTGTTGACTCTCTGCTGCATGCCTTGCAGGACCATAGGTACATAGTGGAGCTTGCACAGGGAGGAGCAGGTCGTTGTGGGCAAAGGATCGTGAATGCTTTTTCAACACTTATGATATTTCATACGTTAATACTTATGTTTGGGTTTTACTTAAATGCTTCCGCTATACTTAACTATAATACACGTTCAATATGATTGGTGGTTAAGATCCTGGTCATGTCACGCTCCCAAGCGGTGATACTCCGCAGGTGGATTTTTGGGGGTGTGACACGCACAAGAGGCCCACTCGTACAAGGCTCCGGGTCGCACAAGGGGAGTCTATTCGCACAAGGTATCTCAGTCGCACAAGATGTCTGTTGATTTGTTATTTGGGCCGTATGTGTATATAATGGGCTGATTTAATGTGGATCGCACAATGTGATGTTTCTTGAATTACTGTTGGGCCTCAAAGCCCAAAGACCGACCGCACAACCCAATTCGGACCGCACAAGTCACTTATGTTATTTGTTTGGGCCGGATATGTTAAATTGTTCGCTTATACGTTGGGCCGGGGATTTGTTGGGCTTAGACACTTAGATCGCACAAGATGGTTGGGCTCGCACAAGCTCAATGGCTCAACCATCCGACTCGCACAAGTTGAGAATGTTATGTTATGATTGCTACGTGGGTTGCCATGATCAATACGTGTTAGTAACGTGTTAACTTGTATGAAACAAACGTGTATTATTTAAGTCAAGACCTGACTTGTATGGTAACCCTACTAGGACGTGGTTGACCAACCCTAGTTCAAGAACCCTTTCTTTTGAGTATCTGCCGAGCAACCCAAGGTGAGTTCACACTCTTACCAAGGCATGGGATTCCCGGGGTGTTGGGAATGGGATTAAAAGGATAAGGTTGAATAGATTCATACGAATACCATTACTAGACTACCATACCATCGTCCTCGGTTGTGCAGGACACACACGTGCAATCTACGTGCACATATACTTACTACTATCCTCGGTTGTGAAGGATACCTATACATATCACTATCCTCGGTTGTGAAGGATACTTATACTTATCACTATCCTGGATGTGAAGGATACTTATACGAATTACTATCCTCGGATGTGAAGGATACTTACGTAAAACCTACGTAAACCCCCACGTACCCTATCCTCGGTTGTGAAGGATACTTACGTAAATCCTATGTAAACTTGTACGTATTACTGTTCTCGGTTGGGAAGAACACATATGGTTACGCATAGTCTAGTGGATTAATAACATGGGAAGCCCCCACCAATAGAAACCAATATCGGCCCAGTAGAGCCACATGTTACATACGGACTTACTGTTACGCTTTTACTTACTGTGAACTCGCTCAACTAGTCGTTGACTCTCTGCTGCATGCCTTGCAGGACCCTAGGTACTAATGGAGCTTGCACAAGGAGGAGCAGGTCGTTGTGGACAAATGGATCGTGATTACTTATTAAACACTTATGACATTTCAAACATTAATACTTATGTTGGGTTTTACATTAATGCTTCCACTACATTTACTTATGTTGGTTTTGATAAACACCTTTCGTATTGATGGATAACTATTACTACTTATTTACATGTTCAATATGATTGGTGGCTTGATCCTGGTCATGTCACGCCTCCAAGCGGTGGTACTCCGCGTGTGGATTTTGGCGGTGTGACAGATTGGTATCAGAGCCATTGGTTATAGAGAACTTGGTTTTAATATGGGGGAAACGTTTTTATTAAAACCAGACTATAACCAGAACAGTGCTCTCAACGATCCACAACGACGCTTCGCTCCACGTGTAAGACTCGACAACCTAGGTAATAAGGTTTATGTTTATTACCTGCATGCTAGAACTATATAGAACTTTGCTCGTATTACACTTAGATACACATGACGTTATTACATGAGAATACCTACGTGTTTACGCATTTCTGTCATCGCCCTACTCGCGAACCATTCTTACTTACACTACCTTTACTATAAAGATCATGTCCGGACGTGTGAACATGACTCAAGCCCAGTTGACGGCTCTCATTAACGAACAAGTTGCTGCGGCGCTTGCAGCCACACAAGCAGGAGGTATAACCTGCTATTCCAAACCTATCCTAGGATGTTAGATCCTACTCCCGTGACCCAACTCTCGCGCTTAATCTTGACCTATCTTTCTCGCGTAACGGGTCAGAACGCACAGCAACCTGTCTGCACATTCAAGAAGTTCATGGACTGTCGTCCAAGCACATTCAGTGGCACAGAAGGAGCAGTGGGACTACTCCATTGGTTTGGGAAGCTCGAGTCAGTATTCGAGATGTGTGAATGCTCTGAGGCTCGCAGGGTCAAGTATACTGGTACTTTGGAAGGAATCGCGCTAACCTGGTGGAACACGCAAGTACAGATACTAGGGCTGGCAGCTGCTAACGCCACCCCATGGAACGATTTTAAAGAACGCATTAAAAGGGAATACTGCACGCGTGATGACATCCACAACTTGGAAGTGGAGCTTTACCATTTGGAAATGACGGGGTCAGGAATTGAAGCTCATACGAAACGGTCGAACGAACTGGCCATCTTGTGTCCAACCGTGGTGGACCCTCCAAGCAAGCGTATCGAATTGTACTTCAAGGGTCTAGCCTCAGAGGTTCGGAGCCATGCTGCATCGGCTAACCTCGACAATAACCAAGACATTTAGCGTCTTGCTCATCACCTCACGGATCAAGCAGTGGAACAGAACAGGCTGCCTAGTTGTATCAGCGCTATTACTACCGCTATCACTTCTGCTACTCCCGCTACTACTAGTGACAACAAGCGGAAATGGGATGGGTATTCCAGCAAGGGTTCCGCTACCGTTCAGTCTCAAGCACAGCAGCAGCGCAAGAATAGTAATCACCAGAGCCGAGTCAGCCAACTTCTGGTGGTTAGGGGCAGAGTGGATATCGGGGAATTCACCCAATGTGTAACCAATGCAACAGACACCACGGTGGTTAGTGCAACGAGGGACGTTGCCAGGCGTGTCTCAAGATGGACCATGAAGTTAAGGATTCAGGAGCCCACGGCCTGCAAAATAGAATCTCCAGCAGCAACAGCAAGCAGAGATCCTATGCAAGGAAAAGATTATCCGTATTCCTCGCTCTAGTCAGGAACCTCTCGAAGTTCAAGGCGACAAGAGTGGTGCTGTGGTTGGCATCATCTCTTTCTTAAAGGCGCAGAAATGTTTGCGGAAGGGCCACACCGCAATTTTGGCTCTCGTTACTGACGCATCAGCGAAAGAAAAGAAGTTGGAAGACCATCCAGTTGTACGCGACTTTCCTCAGGTGTTTCCTGAAGATTTACCTGGATTACCGCCTCATCGTCAGGTCGAATTTCACATCGAGCTCGCTCCTGGAGCAGCACCCATAGCTCGCGCACCATATCGTCTAGCTCCATCAGAATTGGAGGAAACTGTCAAAGCAGCTACAAGAGCTCTTGGAAAAGGGCTTCATTTGTCCAAGCTCTTCGCCATGGGGAGCTCCAGTACTTTTCGTGAGAAAGAAGGATGGCACTTTCAGGATGTGCATCGACTACCGTGAACTGAACAAGGTAACGGTGAAGAACCGTTATCCTCTTCCACGCATAGACGACTTATTCGACCAGTTGCAAGGGTCGTGTTACTACTCCAAGATAGACTTGAGGTCTGGTTATCATCAGCTGAGAGTCCGGGTTGAGGACGTCTCCAAGACCGCATTCAGAACTCGTTATGGCCACTACGAGTTTCTTGTCATGCCGTTCGGGTTAACAAACGCACCTGCCGTATTTATGGACCTTATGAACAGGGTGTGCAAACCCTATCTTGACAAGTTCGTCATTGTCTTCATCGACGACATTCTGATCTACTCCAAGAGTCAGGAGGAACACGAGCAGCATCCACGCCTTATTTTGGAACTCCTACGGAAGGAACAGCTGTACGCTAAGTTTTCGAAATGCGACTTCTGGCTTCGTGAAGTCCACTTTCTAGGCCACGTAGTGAACAAAGATGGGATCCATGTCGATCCATCCAAGGTAGACTCGATCAGGAACTGGCCTGCGCCACGTACGCCAACGGAAATACGCCAATTCTTGGGTTTGGCGGGTTACTACAGACGGTTTATTAAAGACTTTTCAAAGATTGCTCAGCCGCTTACACTACTGACACAGAAGGGTGTCACCTACCGTTGGGGCAACACGCAAGAAACTGCTTTTCAGCACTTAAAGGATAGACTTTGCAGTGCACCTATCCTATCATTGCCAGAGGGCACGGACGATTTTTTTTAGTATACTGTGATGCATCCATCCAGGGTCTGGGATGTGTGTTAATGCAGCGCGACAAGGTCATCACTTACGCTTCGCGTCAACTTAAGATTCACGAATGAAACTACACGATGCACGATTTAGAGCTGGGAGCTGTTGTTTTCGCACTCAAGATATGGCGACACTACCTGTACGGTACCATGTGCACAATTTACACCGATCACAGGAGTCTCGAGCATATCTTCAGGCAGAAGGAATTGAACATGCGTCAACGACGATGGGTTGAACTACTGAACGATTACGAATGCGCCATCAAGTACCATCCAGGCAAAGCCAATGTTGTGGCTGACGCCCTCAGTCGAAAAGACATCCTACCTAAACGCGTGCGAGCGCTACAACTTACGATTCAGTCTAGCCTTCCTACACAGATACGAGATGCTCAGACAGAGGCATTGAAACCAGAAAACGTCAGGGCTGAAGCCCTACGCGGCTCACGACAGCGGTTAGAACAGAAGGCAGACGGCGCCTACTATGTAACGGGGCGTATTTGGGTCCCACTTTATGGCGGTCTACGCGAACTTGTAATGGATGAAGCTCACAAGTCTCGCTATTCGGTACATCCAGGATCGGACAAAATGTACCACGACATCAGAACTACTTATTGGTGGCCTAGCATGAAGGCCCACATCGCTACCTATGTCAGCAAGTGCTTGACCTGTGCGAGAGTCAAGGTGGAATACCAGAAACCAGCGGGCCTACTTCAGCAACCCACGATACCGCAATGGAAATGAGAAGAAATTTCCATGGATTTCGTTACAGGCCTACCTAGATCTCAGCGTGGGAATGATACCATATGGGTGATCGTGGATCGACTCACCAAGTCTGCACACTTCCTGGCTATAAAGGAAACGGATAAGTTCTCCACTCTCGCAGACATCTACCTTAAAGAAGTTGTTTCGAGGCACGGGGTGCCCACTTCCATCATTTCGGATCGGGATGCACGATTCACGTCAGAACTATGGCAAGCGATGCACAAATCTTTTGGCTCACGATTAGACATGAGCACAGCGTATCACCCTCAGACGGATGGGCAGTCTGAGCGAACGATCCAAACTCTTGAAGACAGGCTTAGGGCATGCGTTATTGATTTCGGCAACGGCTGGGAAAAGCATCTCCCTTTGGTGGAGTTCTCATATAATAACAGTTATCACACCAGCATACGAGCCGCTCCATTCGAGGCATTGTACGGACGTAAATGCCGGTCACCTCTCTGTTGGGCAGAGGTGGGGGATAGTCAGATCACGGGTCCAGAGATTGTAGTGGACGCCACAGAAAAGATAGCACAGATACGACAACGCATGGCGGCAACACGCGACCGTCAGAAATGTGACAACTGGCAAAAATAATGGTAATTCCGTACAACTTAAACACTTGATTTAACATTTAATCTCTCTCATTACGATTTAATTATTGCATGATTAGGTCGTATAAAGTGTAGCAACCATAGGACATGGTTAAGTACGCTAAACAATACTAACACAATCGCCACGTCGCGAGAAAATCGCAAACTATGTCCTAATATGTTGGCACAATGCTGAAAATACTATTCACCTGAGCACACTATTCATGCCAGCCAGTTCCGAAACTGTCCGAACGAGCAACGAATGACATGAAAAAAAAAAAAATATTATAGTTGGGATATAAATAAAAACCCCTAACTAGGGGCACTAAAGGATAAAACATATAGACTTTAAAAAAAAATGTATATATATTTTTTTTAAAGTGTTCGTTCTGCGCTAAACTGTAACCGAATAAAATGTCCGCGGCACTAAAATTCAGCATTTTAGTGTCCGTAGAACTTGTAAATAACATTTTACATCATAAATAAGCTTAGGGATATCAATGGGATACTCGAAACATTTACTCCCGGTGTCACGCCACAACTTTCACACACTATCCAAACTCGAGCCGATAGGTGAATAAATTATATTCCTACCATCCAATCTCCTAAACTAAAAGGCTAGCGAACTAGTTAGCGATATTTTGGCGTCGTAAACGCCTTAAATAAATGCCATAACATCGATGGTAAAATAAAACCATAGCTCCCGGTACTATATTACGCTTTTCATATCTTACCCGATATCGAACAGACAAGCGAACCGGTGGTATTTTTACCATCCAAAAACATTACCCACTAAACTAACAAAATAGTTAGACTTTATTTAAAATCCTAAACAATTATTAACACCTTAATTACCCTAATTACCTTAATTACTAAAATATCTAGCCATTTAAACATTTTAACACATGCTTTATATGTTAAAAAAAATATATATATGTGCAACCATACTTTGTACCCCCAATCGGCCATACTCTATCATTTCTAGACTTCTTGATTGTAAGTATGGAGTTATAGATTTGCTTTGACTAAAAGATTGTGCAACAATTTAATTAAAACCTCACCATCCTTTTTCCCTTCATTTCCTCAAATATTTCAACAAATAAAACCCCTCCTACCTCCCTCACCTCACGGCACTACCTCCACAACTTGACACCACCCTTTTCACAATTAACACACCTTATTTTAAACTCTAGTAACCCATTTCAAGATCACTTAAGGACTTTGCAATATGGAAGAACATTAAGGATCACTTTGGAGCTCTTATTTTCTCCCTATCTTCATCTTTAGCTTGTGCAAATTTGTAAGATCAACTTTTACCATTTTTAAGCTTATTATGATATGTAGTTTAACAAAGTACAAGTTGATCATCTTGAACATAAATAAAATCAAACTCAAAATTCCTAATCTCACCATAAAAGTCTACTAAATGTGATGTATATTATGTGGATTATGTTGATTATGTGCTAGATGATGCTTTACATGTGTAGATCTTGTTAAAGTAGGTTATTTACATGGATGATCTTGCATGTTTAAGAACATAAATATAGATTTAAACATTTTTATGTTTAAATCTAAACAAGATCATCATTCTTATGAGCCATGAACTTTACTACGACTTAAAAATGAGTTACAACTTATATGTGACTTTTATATAAATTAGAACCACAATTTTCACTAAAAGCGTCTTAAAAAGTGGTCTAAACAAGTTGTTTACAAGGAAGAACAACATGGAAGTTCTTAAGAAATAATATGTTTTTTTTTTTTTTGTCTTGTTAAAATAAACATAAAATGTCACCATATATTTTTAAAAGTGTGTTTAAAAATATATAGAAAGTTCATGGAAATGAGGATGTTAAATGTAGGATTATTCATGCTAAGTGATTGAATGAAAGTTGGTTTGGATTGATCATAATTAAGGGTGCTAAACACGCTTAAAAATGCGTTTTAAAAACGTGGGAAAACGCCATAGTTTAGGGGAAACTATGGCAAAATTTTCAAAAAAAAAAAAATTAAATTAATCACGATTAAAAAGAGATTAATGGGGTGATTAGCATGGTTAATCGCGATTAGTAACTTTACTTGCGATTAACGACCTTAATCGTGATTATACAAACCCTAATGACAATGGTTAAGCACTAACCATACAAGAGTTTATTTAAAACACTACAAGTTATTTTTATGACAAATGGGTAAAAATTACAAGGATAACAACTAATATAATTTTTGGAGAAAATTATATGTATATATATTCCAAATACTTTATTTGATGTACAAAGTGTGTATATTATGTGTATGTATTAGTCTTAGGAATACATAACAAAATGTTAAAAATAATACACATGAACATTATACACTTACAAGTAACTGAAACCTCGCTAACATTCGCAAGCATGGCGATAGCCGCGAACCTTCGCGAACACTTAAAACACATTTAGGTGATACCATAATACATGGAGCGAACCTCGAATGATGGAAAACGGACGGCAAACATCGGACGACACTTTATGCTTCGTCGGCGAAACGGACAATTTCGACACAAAAGTTATATTAGCCGATCATTACGACAAGTCTAAAAATAAAATAAATTTTAGACACATCATATATATTGACGACAACGAAAGACCGGAAAGTTTAACAATGAAAATAACACTAAGTGTGATTATAAAAATTATTAGCATAACTAGTAGAAGATTAGTAAGTTGCAAGAATATGAAATTAGGCCTTTAAAATTTATATTGGGCTAAGACAATAAATGATGGGCTTAAATAACATAAACATTGGGCTAGGCCCAATATCATAAATACATGGGCAAAGGCCCATTCCAATAAACACTTAAATAAGCCCACTTTAATAAATAAAATGGGCTAAGCCCAAATACAATGTTAAAATGGACTAAGCCCACTAACTTAAAGTCATGGACTAAGGCCCAATGACTAAATGTATGAGCCAAGCCCAAAAACACTAAATGGTGGGCTAAGCCCAAGGTAAAAAAAAAATATAATACATGTATATTTTTTTATATAAATATATATTATAAAAATACATTCTAAATACGGTATACCTACACGTATAATACAATATACCTACACGTATAATACGGTATACCTACACGTATAAATACGGTATACCTACACGTATAATACGGGATACCTACACGTATAAATACAGTACACGTACATGTATAAAGCACACAAATACAAGTATACATACGGTATATGTATAAAGGATTCTAGTACATGACGATATACACACATACACTTGTTGAAGTGTACTCTCTCACTAAGGTTGTATACATACGACAACGTATTTCGACGTTAAAAATAAATATTTTTAACACTCTTTACACTTATATTTGTGTAACAAATATAAAGTCATGAACCAAGGTATACATATGAAACAAGTGCCAACATACTACTAAAAATATACAAGTGTTCCAAAAACTATATGAAAATAATAAACGTTCAAGATGAACAACGAGTACAAGGTCTAGGAAAGACCGACGTGTCTAATGAGTTAGAACCCTTGTAGGTTGACTCACGCTTACGGAACACGGTTGCTAGAGCTTATTGCTGGACGCAATACAGTGAGTTCATGTCCCCCTTTTCTTTTAACGTTTTGGTTTACAACTTTCGGGGGGAAATACATGTCAAACATAGGTATGGTTAAGTTATGGAATGAACTCTTAGATCATGTGAGCATAGGCTGAAACTGAGGTGCCATTAATCCTTTTGAGGACCAAGGAACAAAGGTTAGATCTAATGGGTACGGGCGAGCCCCACTCACGGTCCAAGGGTGACCACTAGAGTGCTGTTGTGTCCATCGTCGAGAGTTCGACACTTAAATTGCCTACGCGGGTTGAGTACCTCCTATGTCGTCACATATATTAATGTCCTTGCAAAACATTAATGATCAACATGTTCATAGACGCTTTACATACCTACTTATAAACTAAACTTTCAAATGTTTTTGAGATTCATTTGATGCGCATTACACATAAAACGCATGAACTCACTCAACTTTTGTTGATGTTTTCAAACTCACATGTATTTCAGGAAACTAATGGAACTTGGGTGCTGGTGTTTATTATGAAGCTTTTGGATTACAAGTCATCGATGTCATCCCTTTTGAAGGGTTTGGTCCATATATCTCATCTTCAATGAGATATAGGATGCAAAGCCTTATGTTTTAAACTTATGTTGTACTCGTCTTTTGTAAAACTTATAACTTTTGTCGTTTGGCATTTTAAACAAACTTATGATGTGTAATATTTTACTATGTCAATGGATGAACATCGTATGTTTTTATTCATGTAGTTGTTTACTTATATCGTATGCAATGAGAACTAATCAAGTTCACACCGCGCGCTTCCGCTAATGAGCGGGTGTGACAGATTGGTATCAGAGCTTCGATTGTAGTGAACTAGGATTCCTTCTCGAGTCTAGTCTACAATCATTAGGATCCTCCCTCGAAAACATTTTTGTGTTTGTAAAATGTTTTTCATTGCATATACAAAAGCACCAAGGTCCGATAACAAAACTCTTTTCAAGAAAACAATGCGAGGACATTAACTGGGGCATGGTCTATATGGGATAGACTTGCCGAACTAGAACTACCGCGCACAATAACAATGTGATAACATGTGATATGCTACATTTATTTGCTTACGTATATAACAAGTAATATTATTATTTAGTGATACATATATATGAGTTGTACGGATTGTTCTTGCCAGGGTACTATGGCATCATCGGCTAGCAGTGGCGTTTACGACAATCATGACCACATGGACGGACCATCTGATGATGAGCCCATGGAGGAGATCATTCCCTCTGATGATGAGGACCTTGATGATTTTCAACCATTTGCGCTGCCAGACCATGACATGGTGGATGACGTTCTAGCTGTGGGGCCACAGTTGAACCCGTTTGTTATCATTGGTCATCCTGATGGAGCTCACATCGTTGACTACATTCCACTAGAGGTTGCTCCTCTCGCTGCGGTCCCGGGGTTTATTGTTGTGTCTGATGACGAGGATGACGTTCCCGTCATACATGTCCATAGTTTGGACGATGAGATTGATGGTGGTGATGCCTTGGACATAGCCATTTTAGAGGTTTCCTCTCCCATCGTATCTGTGGTAGACCTATCCTCTTCGGGTTCTAGCGACGTCGCATCATCCTCAGCTGTACCCATTGCTACACCTGCAGTTGTCCCGTCTGATCCACCGACACCACACACTACTCCCGTCACTCCCACTACTGGACACCCGTTTTCACCGCATGTTGCTGATCCCCATCACACTGTCGCACCTATCCTTTTCATTCATGAGATTCCAGCACCCCGCCCTGGGGAGGGCACTTCTCGACAGCCGACCTCTCTCGATACCCATGTGCCGGCTGATCACTGGTCTACACGACACCCTCCGCCTCATATGTCCGAGTCTGACCCATATCATCCACGTCACTATCCTGCTTTCACTATCGATGATGAGATACATTCCTTACAGCTTCATATTCAAATCCTCTCCCGCCAGGTCTGGGAATTGCAGCAGTTTAGGGATGCTATGCCACCACCGCCACCAGCCTACCCTCCACCACCTACTCCACCACCACCATCATCTCCACCACCTCCATCTCCTCCAGTCGTCTAGTTATCTTTTATTTGCAGGTACTTTTGTGTGGGAGTTGCAGACCCACTTTTATGTACATATGAAGACCTAGTATGAGCTGAAGACACTTGAAGATTTTTGGAAGACCAATGTAGAAGAAAAAGACTTACTACTTTTGTGTATTATGAACTTGTATGACCGGGGTTGTGTAGCCTCGAGTCCTTTTGTTTTCTTCTACTAAACAATGTATCAAGTTGTCTAATATATGAAAGCTCAGTAGTTGTTTTTCTTTATTACATATTGTTGCTTATGCTTATGCATGTGCATGTGTTGCTTATGTGATTGCATGTTTGAGTGATGTGATGACTATTTACCTATTATGTATATACCTTAGTAGACTATATTTATCATTAAATATGTGTCTAATCTCCGCAATACTTCTTATTAGAAGACAATGCCGCCAAGACGAAAAACCAACACAAACCCCCTACCGAGAACAGAAGCCGAACTCAATGAGCGCATCTCGCAGGCTATTGCGCAGTACGAAGCCAACCGCTCCGAGCAAAGCGGTGGTACATCAGGAAACAATCCCCCTGCCGGTAATGTTAAATCGTCTATGACACATTACAATACTCTCGTATATTCTATTTGTACTATGTCCATGCTCATTCACGGTTTGTGGTTGTAAATGTTTCAGGTTGCACGTACAAGCAGTTTTTGGACTGCAAACCTCTGAACTTCGACGGCACAGGAGGTGCCGTAGCATTTGTACGTTGGGCCGAGAAGACTGACTTAGTCCTGAGAATGAGCAAATGTCTTCCTGAACAAAGGGTTACCTACATTTCCGGGTTGTTCTTGGACGGAGCACTTTCATGGTGGAACCTACAGGTTCAGACAAAAGGAGAAACTGCTGCGTATGCCATGAGCTGGGACGAGCTCAAAGAACTGATGAGGAAAAAGTATTGTTCGAGGGCTGAGATCCAGAAACTTGAAACCGAGTTTTGGAATTTAAAAATGATCGGATCTGATATTGCTGGGTATGTACAACGCTTCCACGATTTGTCAAGGGTTGTTCCCTACTTGGTGGAACCTGAGTTTAAGCGGATTGAGAGGTTCATCTGGGGACTTGCTCCTGAGATTCTGAGCATGGTTACTTCTTCCAAGCCCCCTACAATCAGCGAGGCAATCGACTTGGCTGTCGCCCTCACCGAGGAGGCTCTTCGTTTAGACAAGTTTTCAAAGCCAGGCTCTAACAAAAAAGAGACTCATGTGGAGTCTTCAAGCGGCAACAAGAGAAAGTTTTCAAACTTAAAGAAAGGCACTCAAGCAAACAACGACAACTGGAATGCGAACAAACGAAGGGAAGTGAACCCAACTCGTGGTACTAAAGCTTATGGAGCCACTAATGAGGCTAGTGGTAAAGGGTATTTGGGTTCCAAGCCTAAGTGTGATAAGTGCAAGTTTCACCACAATGGTCGATGTCCAAGAGCTAAGTGTGACAAATGTGGAAAGGAAGGGCACAACAAAGAAACATGTTGGGTAGGAACTGGAGGAAGAAATATAAACCGAGGAGGAAACAACAACAACAATCAGGGCGGAAACAATAACAACAACAACCAAGGTAGAAATGGTAATGGACGAGGCCAAGGTTGTTTTGGCTGCGGAGACTTAGGGCACTTTTTGAAGGATTGTCCTAAAGAAAATCAAGCCCGTGGAAGAGTCTTCACGATTGGAGCACGTGAAGCGCGTCAGGACCCGAACGTAGTTACGGGTACGTTCCCTATAAACCAACACTTTGCATCCATTCTGTTTGACACTGGCGCCGACTTTAGTTTTATATCTATAGAATTTAAGAACATACTTAGTCTAGAGTCGAGTAAACTAGACGTCCCGTATTCTATAGAATTGGCGAATGGAAAATTAGTCGAAGCGGATGAGGTTATCAAGGGTTGTACACTCGAGCTTGGAGAGCGAAATTTTCTTATCGACTTCTTACCCGTTGAGTTGGGCAGCTTTGACGCGGTTGTTGGAATGGATTGGTTATCCGACAATCGGGCAGAAGTGGTTTGTCACGAAAAGAGCATCCGCATCCCATTGCCGAATGAAGAAACACTTATAATCCATAGGGAGAAACGCGAGACACCTCTACGGATCATAAATTGCATGAAGGCGCAAAAGTGTCTTCGAAAAGGCTGTATAGCCTTCCTCGCCCACGTAGTTGACAAGGAAACCAAAGAGCCGAGGCTAGAAGACATCCCTGTCGTGAAAGAATTTCCAGAAGTCTTTCCAGAAGACTTGCCTGGACTACCTCCGCAACGTCAAGTGGAGTTTCGAATTGATTTGGTGCCAGGAGCGGCACCAGTGGCGAAATCACCATATCGGTTAGCTCCGTCTGAAATGCAGGAGTTATCTACTCAGCTGCAAGAGCTGCTAGATAAAGGATTTATTAGACCGAGTTTCTCACCTTGGGGAGCTCCGGTATTATTTGTCAAAAAGAAAGACGGCAGCTTTCGCATGTGCATTGATTATAGGGAGTTAAACAAGCTGACCATCAAGAACCGATATCCCTTACCGCGAATCGACGACTTATTCGATCAACTACAAGGTTCCAGCTACTACTCCAAGATTGATCTGAGATCGGGTTACCATCAGTTGAGAATACAGGAAGAAAGTATCCCCAAAACGGCTTTTAGGACTCGTTACGGACATTACGAGTTTCTTGTTATGCCGTTCGGCTTAACCAATGCACCAGCAGTGTTCATGGACCTCATGAACCGTGTGTGTAAGCCGTATTTGGACAAGTTTGTGATTGTGTTTATCGATGATATCCTAATATACTCGCGAACCAAGGAGGAACACGAGCAACATTTGCGAGCTATTTTGGAACTCTTGAGAAAGGAACAACTGTATGCAAAGTTTTCGAAGTGCGAATTTTGGATTCGCGAGGTTCAATTCCTAGGTCATGTGGTAAATGAGAAGGGAATTCACGTCGACCCAGCAAAGATTGAGGCAATTAAGAATTGGGAAGCGCCTAGAACCCCTACTGAGATACGACAGTTTCTGGGATTAGCGGGCTATTATAGACGATTCATAGAGAACTTTTCAAAAGTTGCTCAACCGCTAACGTCCCTAACGCAAAAAGACAAGAAATTTGATTGGGGCGAGAAACAACAGGCGGCGTTTCAACTGCTGAAGGATAAACTTTGTGACGCGCCTATTTTGGCCTTACCCGACGGTACCGATGACTTCATGGTTTATTGTGATGCATCGCGTCAAGGTCTTGGTTGCGTGTTGATGCAACGGGACAAAGTCATTGCGTACGCGTCTCGTCAATTAAAGGTGCATGAGAAAAATTATACCACGCACGATCTGGAGCTAGGTGCGGTGGTATTCGCGTTAAAGATCTGGCGTCACTACTTATATGGTACTCGTTGTACAATCTTCACAGACCACAAGAGTTTGCAGCACATATTCGATCAGAAAGATTTAAATATGCGGCAACGACGATGGGTCGAGTTATTGAACGATTATGATTGTGAGATAAAGTATCATCCGGGCAAGGCGAACGTTGTGGCGGATGCCCTGAGCCGCAAGGAACGTATTAAACCTCTAAGGGTGCGAGCCTTGGAGATGACCATACATAATGATCTCACTTCTCGGATTCACGATGCTCAACAAGAGGCGCTTAAACCAGAAAATATACCAGCCGAATCCTTACAAGGAATGGAGGCACAATTGGTGCCAAAGGAGGATGGAACACTGTACTTTATGGGACGAATTTGGGTCCCGTTCTTTGGCGAACTACGAACAATTATCTTGGATGAGGCACACAAGTCAAGGTACTCTATACATCCGGGTTCGGATAAGATGTACCAAGATTTAAAAGAATTTTATTGGTGGCCTAAGCTTAAAAGCGACATTGCTGTTTATGTCGGTAGATGCCTTACCTGCGCCAAGGTTAAGGCGGAATATCAAAAGCCTTCAGGGTTGCTCCAACAACCTGAAATTCCCGTATGGAAATGGGAACAAATCTCAATGGACTTCATTACTAAGTTACCCCGAACCTCAAAAGGCCATGATATGATTTGGGTAATTGTAGATCGACTTACAAAGTCCGCACATTTTCTACCGATCAGTGAGAAGGATAGCACTAGGAAACTGGCGGAAATATATCTCAAGGAGATTGTGGCACGACATGGAGTGCCTATTTCTATTATATCAGACCGAGATGGTCGATTTGTGTCTAGGATATGGCAATCATTCCAAAAGGCATTTGGATCCCAACTGAATCTTAGTACGGCCTTTCACCCTCAAACGGACGGCCAAAGTGAACGAACGATACAAACTTTGGAGGACATGTTACGTGCTTGTGTGATGGATTTGGGTGGAAACTGGGATACTCACTTGCCCTTAGTGGAGTTCTCGTACAATAATAGTTATCACACTAGCATCAAGGCCGCCCCGTTTGAAGCATTATATGGGCGAAAGTGTCGGTCCCCGCTATGTTGGGCGGAGACCGGGGATAAACAACTCATTGGTCCAGATTGGGTACAAGAAACCTCAGACAAGATCATGCAGATACGAGACCGTATCAAGATGGCTCGCGATAGACAAAAGAGCTACGCCGACAAACGACGCAAACCTTTAGCTTTCGAGGTCGGAGACATGGTATTGTTAAAAGTCTCGCCTTGGAAGGGCGTAGTAAGATTTGGTAAACGTGGAAAGTTGAACCCACGTTACATTGGACCCTTCAAAATCCTGGAAAAGATCGGAACTGTTGCATACAAGTTAGAACTACCAGAAGAACTGAGCAATGTACACAACACGTTTCACGTGTCAAATCTCAAGAAAAGCCCTACACAAGAGACGGTTGTCATTCCAGCAGATGAGATACACGTCAACGAAAAACTTCAATTTACTGAAGAACCTGTTGAGGTTACGGACTGGAAGGTCCACAAGACACGCAGAAATCGTAGGAGGCTAGTTAAAGTTCGTTGGAACTCGCGTCACGGTCCCGAGTATACGTGGGAACGTGAAGACCAAATGAAATCCAAGTACCCTCACCTGTTTCCAGACCCCCCCTGCAACCGGTAGCACGACTCGAATTTCGGGACGAAATTCTTCTAACGGGGGGAGAATGTGACAACTGGCAAAAATAATGGTAATTCCGTACAACTTAAACACTTGATTTAACATTTAATCTCTCTCATTACGATTTAATTATTGCATGATTAGGTCGTATAAAGTGTAGCAACCATAGGACATGGTTAAGTACGCTAAACAATACTAACACAATCGCCACGTCGCGAGAAAACCGCAAACTATGTCCTAATATGTTGGCACAATGCTGAAAATACTATTCACCTGAGCACACTATTCATGCCAGCCAGTTCCGAAACTGTCCGAACGAGCAACGAATGACATGAAAAAAAAAAAAAATTATAGTTGGGATATAAATAAAAACCCCTAACTAGGGGCACTAAAGGATAAAACATATAGACTTTAAAAAAAAATGTATATATATTTTTTTTAAAGTGTTCGTTCTGCGCTAAACTGTAACCGAATAAAATGTCCGCGGCACTAAAATTCAGCATTTTAGTGTCCGTAGAACTTGTAAATAACATTTTACATCATAAATAAGCTTAGGGATATCAATGGGATACTCGAAACATTTACTCCCGGTGTCACGCCACAACTTTCACACACTATCCAAACTCGAGCCGATAGGTGAATAAATTATATTCCTACCATCCAATCTCCTAAACTAAAAGGCTAGCGAACTAGTTAGCGATATTTTGGCGTCGTAAACGCCTTAAATAAATGCCATAACATCGATGGTAAAATAAAACCATAGCTCCCGGTACTATATTACGCTTTTCATATCTTACCCGATATCGAACAGACAAGCGAACCGGTGGTATTTTTACCATCCAAAAACATTACCCACTAAACTAACAAAATAGTTAGACTTTATTTAAAATCCTAAACAATTATTAACACCTTAATTACCCTAATTACCTTAATTACTAAAATATCTAGCCATTTAAACATTTTAACACATGCTTTATATGTTAAAAAAAAATATATATATGTGCAACCATACTTTGTACCCCCAATCGGCCATACTCTATCATTTCTAGACTTCTTGATTGTAAGTATGGAGTTATAGATTTGCTTTGACTAAAAGATTGTGCAACAATTTAATTAAAACCTCACCATCCTTTTTCCCTTCATTTCCTCAAATATTTCAACAAATAAAACCCCTCCTACCTCCCTCACCTCACGGCACTACCTCCACAACTTGACACCACCCTTTTCACAATTAACACACCTTATTTTAAACTCTAGTAACCCATTTCAAGATCACTTAAGGACTTTGCAATATGGAAGAACATTAAGGATCACTTTGGAGCTCTTATTTTCTCCCTATCTTCATCTTTAGCTTGTGCAAATTTGTAAGATCAACTTTTACCATTTTTAAGCTTATTATGATATGTAGTTTAACAAAGTACAAGTTGATCATCTTGAACATAAATAAAATCAAACTCAAAATTCCTAATCTCACCATAAAAGTCTACTAAATGTGATGTATATTATGTGGATTATGTTGATTATGTGCTAGATGATGCTTTACATGTGTAGATCTTGTTAAAGTAGGTTATTTACATGGATGATCTTGCATGTTTAAGAACATAAATATAGATTTAAACATTTTTATGTTTAAATCTAAACAAGATCATCATTCTTATGAGCCATGAACTTTACTACGACTTAAAAATGAGTTACAACTTATATGTGACTTTTATATAAATTAGAACCACAATTTTCACTAAAAGCGTCTTAAAAAGTGGTCTAAACAAGTTGTTTACAAGGAAGAACAACATGGAAGTTCTTAAGAAATAATATGTTTTTTTTTTTTTGTCTTGTTAAAATAAACATAAAATGTCACCATATATTTTTAAAAGTGTGTTTAAAAATATATAGAAAGTTCATGGAAATGAGGATGTTAAATGTAGGATTATTCATGCTAAGTGATTGAATGAAAGTTGGTTTGGATTGATCATAATTAAGGGTGCTAAACACGCTTAAAAATGCGTTTTAAAAACGTGGGAAAACGCCATAGTTTAGGGGAAACTATGGCAAAATTTTCAAAAAAAAAAAATTAAATTAATCACGATTAAAAAGAGATTAATGGGGTGATTAGCATGGTTAATCGCGATTAGTAACTTTACTTGCGATTAACGACCTTAATCGTGATTATACAAACCCTAATGACAATGGTTAAGCACTAACCATACAAGAGTTTATTTAAAACACTACAAGTTATTTTTATGACAAATGGGTAAAAATTACAAGGATAACAACTAATATAATTTTTGGAGAAAATTATATGTATATATATTCCAAATACTTTATTTGATGTACAAAGTGTGTATATTATGTGTATGTATTAGTCTTAGGAATACATAACAAAATGTTAAAAATAATACACATGAACATTATACACTTACAAGTAACCGAAACCTCGCTAACATTCGCAAGCATGGCGATAGCCGCGAACCTTCGCGAACACTTAAAACACATTTAGGTGATACCATAATACATGGAGCGAACCTCGAATGACGGAAAACGGACGGCAAACATCGGACGACACTTTATGCTTCGTCGGCGAAACGGACAATTTCGACACAAAAGTTATATTAGCCGATCATTACGACAAGTCTAAAAATAAAATAAATTTTAGACACATCATATATATTGACGACAACGAAAGACCGGAAAGTTTAACAATGAAAATAACACTAAGTGTGATTATAAAAATTATTAGCATAACTAGTAGAAGATTAGTAAGTTGCAAGAATATGAAATTAGGCCTTTAAAATTTATATTGGGCTAAGACAATAAATGATGGGCTTAAATAACATAAACATTGGGCTAGGCCCAATATCATAAATACATGGGCAAAGGCCCATTCCAATAAACACTTAAATAAGCCCACTTTAATAAATAAAATGGGCTAAGCCCAAATACAATGTTAAAATGGACTAAGCCCACTAACTTAAAGTCATGGACTAAGGCCCAATGACTAAATGTATGAGCCAAGCCCAAAAACACTAAATGGTGGGCTAAGCCCAAGGTAAAAAAAAAATATAATACATGTATATTTTTTTTATATAAATATATATTATAAAAATACATTCTAAATACGGTATACCTACACGTATAATACAATATACCTACACGTATAATACGGTATACCTACACGTATAAATACGGTATACCTACACGTATAATACGGGATACCTACACGTATAAATACAGTACACGTACATGTATAAAGCACACAAATACAAGTATACATACGGTATATGTATAAAGGATTCTAGTACATGACGATATACACACATACACTTGTTGAAGTGTACTCTCTCACTAAGGTTGTATACATACGACAACGTATTTCGACGTTAAAAATAAATATTTTTAACACTCTTTACACTTATATTTGTGTAACAAATATAAAGTCATGAACCAAGGTATACATATGAAACAAGTGCCAACATACTACTAAAAATATACAAGTGTTCCAAAAACTATATGAAAATAATAAACGTTCAAGATGAACAACGAGTACAAGGTCTAGGAAAGACCGACGTGTCTAATGAGTTAGAACCCTTGTAGGTTGACTCACGCTTACGGAACACGGTTGCTAGAGCTTATTGCTGGACGCAATACAGTGAGTTCATGTCCCCCTTTTCTTTTAACGTTTTGGTTTACAACTTTCGGGGGGAAATACATGTCAAACATAGGTATGATTAAGTTATGGAATGAACTCTTAGATCATGTGAGCATAGGCTGAAACTGAGGTGCCATTAATCCTTTTGAGGACCAAGGAACAAAGGTTAGATCTAATGGGTACGGGCGAGCCCCACTCACGGTCCAAGGGTGACCACTAGAGTGCTGTTGTGTCCATCGTCGAGAGTTCGACACTTAAATTGCCTACGCGGGTTGAGTACCTCCTATGTCGTCACATATATTAATGTCCTTGCAAAACATTAATGATCAACATGTTCATAGACGCTTTACATACCTACTTATAAACTAAACTTTCAAATGTTTTTGAGATTCATTTGATGCGCATTACACATAAAACGCATGAACTCACTCAACTTTTGTTGATGTTTTCAAACTCACATGTATTTCAGGAAACTAATGGAACTTGGGTGCTGGTGTTTATTATGAAGCTTTTGGATTACAAGTCATCGATGTCATCCCTTTTGAAGGGTTTGGTCCATATATCTCATCTTCAATGAGATATAGGATGCAAAGCCTTATGTTTTAAACTTATGTTGTACTCGTCTTTTGTAAAACTTATAACTTTTGTCGTTTGGCATTTTAAACAAACTTATGATGTGTAATATTTTACTATGTCAATGGATGAACATCGTATGTTTTTATTCATGTAGTTGTTTACGTATATCGTATGCAATGAGAACTAATCAAGTTCACACCGCGCGCTTCCGCTAATGAGCGGGTGTGACAAGAAAGCCTACGCAGACAGGCGTAGAAAGCCATTGGAATTTCAGGTCGGGGACCGGGTTTTACTTAAAGTCTCACCCTGGAAGGGTGGTTCGTTTTGGCAAACGGGGCAAACTCAATCCGCGGTATGTCGGACCGTTCGAGATCACTAAGAAAATAGGCAAGGTGGCCTACAAGCTAAGCCTACCAGCTGAACTTGGTGCAGTTCACAATGTCTTTCATGTGTCGAATCTGAAGAAGTGCCTGTCAGATGAGACCCTTATCGTTCCTTTTAAGGAACTCACTATCGACGAGCGGTTGCAGTTCGTCGAGGAACCTGTAGAAATCACGGATCGGGATGTTAAGGTCCTCAAGAACAAGAGAATCCCACTTGTCCGAGTTCGTTGGAACTCCAGACGTGGCCCAGAGTACACCTGGGAACGCGAAGACATGATGACAGAAAAGTACCCCCAGTTATTCGGAACCAATGCAATCACTACTGAGGCTGAAGCTACTACTACGGAATTTCGGGACGAAATTCCAGATCAACGGGGGGAGGATGTGACACCCCAGGAAAACCAGTGAACGATATAACTTACCTAGCTTCCTCAGTAAGTGCATACCAAATTTCGGGACGAAATTTCTTTTTAGTTGGGGATAATGTGACAACTCGTACTTTAGACCTATTTTGTAACGCTATGTGCTTATGTGAAAAATATTATTTAATGATTGTTATGACTATGTGCATTGTGTTATGTAATGTGTGTGTATATTTAACGGCCCGAACCGCACAACACGAATTGATCGCACAAGCCCATTTGGGGCACACCTTGTAATCGGACACCATGGGGCAGCCGAGTTGGGCTCGGCCCACTCCCCTTATACACAAACAAACACCCTCTAGGGAGTTGTTTCATCATTCGGTTGTTAAACACACACACACACACACCAAAACCCTACTTTCGAAGCCGGCGGCCCTTCCATCCCTCGAAGCTTTTGACTCGGTTGATCCCATTTTCCTCTAATCCGGTTAGTATGTTAAGTGTTTGTTATTATTTGATGTTATGCTTGATTGATGAAGGTGTGTTATATATGATTGAATTCAATCCGCTCATGCTAGTGAAATCGTTATCATAAGGTTGCATGATGTTGTGTTATAGCTATTAATGACAAGGTGAATCGGCTCATATGTGTATAGTGATAATAATCGGATTGAACTATCATTGAATATGGTGTGGGATGAGTTAATTACAGGATTTAAGATGGAATAAATTGTAATCGGATTTGCATGATTGCTAATCGGCTAGAATATGATGTTGCTGGATTGTTACACAACGATGTGGATGGGTTAATTGATTTAATCGAATGTATGCTAATGGTTCAAGATTCATGCTAATATGTTTTAGTGTGATGATTTCTGTTCTTGTTGTTCATATTAGGGTTCATATGAATTGCTTAGAGAATGCTTAGTTTGATCGATTGTATGTTACAAGAATAGTTGGAAAATTGTTAATTGATAAGGGTAAATAAGGAAACTAATTGACTATATTAATGTGTGCAA
Organism: Helianthus annuus; assembly: GCF_002127325.2. Taxonomy (NCBI): domain Eukaryota; kingdom Viridiplantae; phylum Streptophyta; class Magnoliopsida; order Asterales; family Asteraceae; genus Helianthus; species Helianthus annuus. The sequence goes on from NC_035448.2 coordinate 89,315,905, forward strand.
CCGATTTGCATGAAATCCGGGACTTTATATCAAACACACATCTGTTCGTACAAATCTCTTGACCGCACAAGACACTTCGGTCGCACAAGAGTAAACACACAAGCCCACTCGTACAAGGTCTCTTGGTCGCACAAGAGGCCCACTCGTACAAGGCTCCGGGTCGCACAAGGGGAGTCTATTCGCACAAGGTATCTCAGTCGCACAAGATGTCTGTTGATTTGTTATTTGGGCCGTATGTGTATATAATGGGTTGATTTAATGTGGATCGCACAATGTGATGTTTCTTGAATTACTGTTGGGCCTCAAAGCCTAAAGACCGACCGCACAACCCAATTCGGACCGCACAAGTCACTTATGTTATTTGTTTGGGCCGGATATGTTAAACTGTTCGCTTATACGTTGGGCCGGGGATTTGTTGGGCTTAGACACTTAGATCGCACAAGATGGTTGGGCTCGCACAAGCTCAATGGCTCAACCATCCGACTCGCACAAGTTGAGAATGTTATGTTATGATTGCTACGTGGGTTGCCATGATCAATACGTGTTAGTAACGTGTTAACTTGTATGAAACAAACGTGTATTATTTAAGTCAAGACCTGACTTGTATGGTAACCCTGCTAGGACGTGGTTGACCAACCCTAGTTCAAGAACCCTTTCTTTTGAGTATCTGCCGAGCAACCCAAGGTGAGTTCACACTCTTACCAAGGCATGGGATTCCCAGGGTGTTGGGAATGGGATTAAAAGGATAAGGTTGAATAGATTCATACGAATACCATTACTAGACTACCATACCATCGTCCTCGGTTGTGCAGGACACACACGTGCAATCTACGTGCACATATACTTACTACTATCCTCGGTTGTGAAGGATACCTATACATATCACTATCCTCGGTTGTGAAGGATACTTATACTTATCACTATCCTCGGATGTGAAGGATACTTATACGAATTACTATCCTCGGATGTGAAGGATACTTACGTAAAACCTACGTAAACCCCCACGTACCCTATCCTCGGTTGTGAAGGATACTTACGTAAATCCTACGTAAACTTGTACGTATTACTGTTCTCGGTTGGGAAGAACACATATGGTTACGCATAGTCTAGTGGATTAATAACATGGGAAGCCCCCACCAATAGAAACCAATATCGGCCCAGTAGAGCCACATGTTACATACGGACTTACTGTTACGCTTTTACTTACTGTGAACTCGCTCAACTAGTTGTTGACTCTCTGCTGCATGCCTTGCAGGACCCTAGGTACTAATGGAGCTTGCACAAGGAGGAGCAGGTCGTTGTGGACAAATGGATCGTGATTACTTATTAAACACTTATGACGTTTCAAACATTAATACTTATGTTGGGTTTTACATTAATGCTTCCGCTACATTTACTTATGTTGGTTTTGATAAACACCTTTCGTATTGATGGATAACTATTACTACTTATTTACATGTTCAATATGATTGGTGGCTTGATCCTGGTCATGTCACGCCTCCAAGCGGTGGTACTCCGCGTGTGGATTTTGGGGGTGTGACATTAACGGGATCTTGTCCAGAACTTTCACGGGTTGATAGACAAGCTTGTATCATGCCGTATTTGTCGCAGGATCCAACGTGAACTTGATCTGTTGATATATTGGAAACTGAGGCTTGTACAGCATGTCTTCCCATCCTGTCTTTTTGTTTAACTTTATCTTGCACTCGAACAATGTAGCTCCTTCGAAGTTTGAACGATTAACAAGCTCAAGCTTCGTCAAAGCTGCAACGTAATACAATGGTAAGGACAATATGCTTAGCAACAATCTAAAGTACTGAATGCCGTATTCACGCTTGATGGCAACACAGTGAATATCCTTCACAAACATCCAGTACAGAATTCTTCCATGAGGCTTCACTTTCTTGAACTGAAGAAAATCAACATGTGCTTCTGGCGGTGTAGGCTTTTCAACCTTTGACAAGAATCGTTTTCTCCATTCCTCGAATGAATCAGTCAGATTATCAGAAGACGCCCGATTCGTCAATTGTTCATCAATGTCTTCCTGATTCTCTTTCATCCATTCTTTGTCAAATGGATCAAACTCCATTCCGTCAGCACGAACATAAGTTGATTTGTTGGTTTCCCCTTCAAATACGATCTCTTCAATGTTTTCAGCATTTTCAGTCTCTGGTGCAACCGACATCTTATCAATCTCAACATCATCAATTTCTTTCATAGCATTCAAGGCTAACAGCTGCTTGTGTGACAAATCAGAGACAATCTCCCCCTCTTCTAGAATTTCTCCAGTGATAGGATGGACAGCCTGCAAAGCAAGATCAGCTGTACTAGGAACAGAAGATGTACCAGTTAGAGAGCTTTCGATATAAGAGCTGCTTTGAAGCTGTTGTACTTCTCAGCTGTTCCACTGGAGGTTCCTTGCGCAGATTCAACCTGTGAAGGCTTGTAGACAATGACTTGAGAGGAGGTAGTTGCTGGCGGTTGTTCTGAAGTGGCAGAAGGGTCAGGGTTACCCTGATCTTCAGGATCATCATCCTTTTTCTTCATCACTTCTTGTTCTTTGCAATGATCTGCCCACAGAATATTGACCCTCTTTCTAACAATCTTAGAGCTTTCAGTTATCTTCTTAACCCCATCAACTATCGTGGTGTTCCAAGAATCGTACCACTCTTTCATAAAATCATGTCTTTCTTTGAGGTTCTCGGCCGACTTCTAAAGTTTTGAGTTGCTTTCTTTTAAGCGATTCATTTCTATACTGCGAGTATTATCAGCCGCACATATTTGTAGCAACTGCCGCTCTCTCACTTCGTCTGCAGCTTTCAAATTAGCATTCTCTGCCTTCAATTGATCTATTTCAGTTTGCTGACGAGTGATCTCTGATGCTTGTCGCCCAATAGTGGAATTTAACGTGTGAATTTCCAATTGTTGCTTGGTCGAGTCTGCTCTAGTGAGTTGCAACACATCATTATGCCTGTTTATCTGACCTGCAGCAGCTTGTAGTTGGGAGAATAAGAAGTCTACCTTTTCATCTTGATTCATCCGAGAAAAGATAGTATGTCTGCGCTCTGCGGCTGGCTATGAGGTCGTTGCACGAATAGTTGACGCTATGGAAGGATCAGGCTCTTGAGGGGTCATTGTAGGAGTTTCAGGTGTTGAACTCACTACAGGAACTAGTTGTGACAACTGTGCTCGTTAATCGATAAACAATGCAAAACAATGTTAGTTATCAATAAATCAATGTGTTTTGGTGTTATTATATGTGTTTTATGTGTTTGATGATTTTACAATTCGATCCGATTCGATTTCAAGCTTTAAATCGCTTTCTGGAAAGTTATACGCAAACTGGTGCGTGAACGCAATCAGTTAAACGCGACAAACACTCCGGAATAGTGAAATAGGCTTAACATACCTTAAATAACCTTCACATAACTTAGAAATAAGTTTTGGATGGTTTGGTGTGTCGAAAACAAGTTTGTTCGATCGCAGGGACTATTTGTGTCAAACTGCGAAACTATACCGATTCGTATGATGTCGAATAGTCCAGAACTTGATCATAAGCTAAACATACCATAAATAACCTAAACATAGCTTAGAAATAAGCTTTGAAGGGTTCGGTGTGCGAAAACATGCTTATTTGATCTTACAGGGACTAAAAGTGTCAAAAACGGCGTAAGTTTGCATTTTCGCGCATATCTTACGTTCTGGACACATCTGGACATCCAAAATTTTGTACACACTAAAATATTTTTATTTTAGTGATCGGCATGCAAAAATTCCATTCGTCGCTTAATTTGGTTCGTTTTCGCATCCGTTTGAGTTCCGTCGTAATTAACCAAACAACGCGATCGTACGACCAAACGAACCGACATCTGAGATGTTTTCGAGCATGTTTTGAGTCCCCTATACTTTAACTTCATTTTAGAGCCTTGAAAGGAGGTTAACGGAGGTTAAAAACGTCAAAAACAAGCTTAAACACGTGCAGGGACCATTTCTGTCATTTTTGAAACTTTGCTGAATCAGACACATGGTAGCGTAGCGCGACCATCCCCTGCCTATTCCGTCGCGCTACGCGACGATCACATCTGGGCAGAAAGTTTGTTTTCAGCATCAGTTTGTAAATTCAGGGGCCAATCTTGCAATTTCTTTGTGTGGTAGCCAAGTTACCACCTCTCCAAGGCTTTGCACCTGCTCCTAACACTTGTATGGTTGTGATTCATTGCTTAATGGCTAAACAAACCACTTGTCATGATCTTGTTGATCACCAACAAGTATAAATAAGCCACTCCATTCACTTGTTCATTGCTCATTCCTCATTCTTCACATCTCTTATCTGATTTGGGAGCTTTCTAATCTGCTTGGAACTTTATTCTTTGTAGAAAAGATAGCTAGGACCCTTTGTAAGTCTTCTTTCATGCTTGTTCTTTATGTTTAAGCAGAAAGTCAAACAGTTTGGCCAACAGTTTGACTTTCGGTTTTGACCATCAATTGGTCAAGTCAAAGTTCAATTGAACTTTGAAACGTGATTGTAATCACGATAGTTATAATCCTTCGTGATTATAGCCGCTGATTACCACGTTAGCTAGTTATAGTGTCGAGTCAAAGTTTCGGTCAAAATGCGTTTTAGCACGCATTTTGCCTCGGAACTACTTTAGGGTATCAAAACACTTTGTTTTGATACCAAATCAGTAGGTTAGATATGTTTTGACATGTTTAACTCGACACTATTAGTTTGTGCTTGTTTAGGGTCGTAAGGTAAGCGGTCTAAACAACCGCTTATACTTCCGAACCCGACCCGTTTGGTCGATCTTTAGGGTCCGACCAAGCACACTTAGTGATCATGGTTACATAGGTAATAACCACTGAGGTTATACCTTATGATCACATAGGATTGGTTAGTCATATGCTTGTTAGCTTGTATGCCCATAGAAAATGACCAAAATGCCCTTTTGAAGCATAAATCCGTATTTTGACTATGTGAACATAATTTTGACATATAACCTGATTTAGTAACATGTTTAGGGATTATTGGGCATGTAAGACTTGGCATAGCACATAGTTAACCATCCGAACATAGTTTTCCGCTAATGACGCCTTATTATGTTACCATAATGTGTCGAAACGGGTCAAAAGCACTTAGGTAGGCTTTCTAATCAGAATGTTGGGACTATTAAATCATACCATATGAGTTCAATTACTCATTTGATTTATAGAACCTCATTCTATCCTATCTCCCGATTTAGGAGCCGATTATTAACATAGTTACTATACTAGGTGCCGGTTGATTCCGTGACCCTTGGAGCTTAAATTGGTCTTATTCTCAAGACTAATTAGCAATCCCAAGTGAGTACATAGTTCCCCTATTTTACTGTTTTCAATTGTTTTGGGGTGATTCATATGTACAAAACGAATTACATGGTTTAAATGATGATTTCAAAAACGATTAAGATGGTTTATACTAAACTAATAACGATTTCAATAAGGTGAACAAGACTTGTTGATTGTGATTACATAACGAATGACATTCATTAGCTTTGGCCGAGCCGACCAGTATTAGGTTATGGTACCATAGGATCTGACAAATCCCGTTATCAGACTACACCCATGGTTATGTGTGGGGGTTATGTAGGTAACGACCGAACCTGATGATTGTTAACTTACCCTTTGGTGGTTTGTTAATACGAAACGAGAAACGAGTTAGACGAGTCACGAAGGTTTGAATGTTGTTAACGAGACGACCAAAAAGTAGTTTCACTATTAAAACGAATACGATTTTGGGACGAGTTAAACGATTTGAAACGAGATACACGATTTGAAATGAGTTAAACGAATTAAACGATTTGTTTTGGGTAGTGATTAGATAATGGGACGGGTGTAGTATGATAGAATCATGGTAGATACGCCGTTGGTACATCTTATATATAAGTGCTTCTATCATGTTACATTGCGTGTCATTATTTAGTTCACTGGGGAAACGATTTTGAAACGAAGTCACACAACGAGGTTTTCGAAACGATATAAACCATACGAGTTTTATTAACGAGTTTTCTCGAGATGTTTACAAGTTGTTATACTAAAACAAATATTTTTGAGTTAAGAATCATGGCTACGAGATTTTATAAACTATAACCAATTTGATTTGAGTTGGTTAATTTTGTTGCAATACACTTTTCAAAACAAGGTTTGTATTTTGACTCTTGTAGTCTAACAAGATACTGCAACATATAAACGAGCCATGAATCCGATACTCCCATAAAACCTATGTACTCGCCAGCATTTCTTTGCTGACTTTATTTTTACATATGTTTCAGGTGGTATTGCTTGATGTTGCTTGCTAGGAAGCGAGTTCACTTAGGATCTGGACAAGGCCTTAGTGACTTAAAAACAATTATAAACAATATGTAGTTTGTTTGGTTTAATGACAATGAACATTTCCTAATATTTCAATAAAACAAAACTTTTAACTACCATGGTTGTGGAACAATAATTCTGTCGCCTCACTCCCCGGCGTTTCCGCCGCGGTTTGTTGTTTTAACGCGGCCGGGGTGTGACAGAAGAGTTGGTATCAGAGCCAATGGTTATAGGGAATTAGGTTATTAGCAATGCTTTGACCTAGACTATAACTTTCTAGGACCCCAACACAAGTTTACTTGTGTTTAGATTTTAAAACAATACCGTCACCTATCCTTAGGTGATAACCACAACGAGAACACAATAACGAATCCGCTTTAAAAATTAATCATCTATCCTTGGATGATTGATTACTAGGTTTTGAACCCTCTGTTATATGATTTTGAACCCTTCTGGTTTGATCTGTGACACCCCGCGAAAACGCTTAACAAAACTAGCTTCCTCAGTGACTGTTTGCTAAATTTCGGGACGAAATTTCTTTCAAGTTGGGGATGATGTGACAACCCAAACTTTCGAGATCCGTAACGTTACTCTATGCCATTTATAATTCTGTTAAACTTAAACGTAACGTGCAATGGTTGTGTGCAATGGTTGTGTTTATTAGTTTACACCTATGATTAGGGCCACTGTTATTAGTCGTTACATTGGACCGGTCACTTGTACCTTTGGGCCGCTAATCACTGGAGTCCAACTCTAATTAGATAATGGGATTATAATGGGCTTGTCATGTGTCGAGTGTAGGCTTGGGCTGCCTTCAAATGATTTGAAGCTGCTTAGCCTCGAATTGTTTTGTCCAATTTAGTGGGCTGAAGCCCAATTAGCATAATGATAATTATAACCGACCTAATATTGTGTTGCATATAATTCATGCATTATATTAGGCTAATTGGTTAAATAATAATAACTCAAAACTAACTCCACCCTCTCAAGATCTCAAACACACCATTAGCAGGTTCCCCCCCCCCCCTGTTCGAGTTTACATCTTGATTAATCAGGCTCCCGGTTAGTAACTTTCACTTATTAAATTACATGTTTGTGTGGTAGTGGATGTTTAGTTGTTGGTTATATGCTGAATATACTAATCTTATGTATGGGTGTTATGTTTTGTTGCAAGCTGTTCACTAGGTTAGAACTCGTGATGATCCGTTAAATGTTGGTACTGATTATTGATGTTAAAACCTGATAACTATAAGATTTTGGGTGTGTTAATCGGTGGGTAACTAAAATTGTTATGTGATGATATGATCTTTGTGTGCGATATGGGTTAAGAATACAGTGGTATGTGAACCGATTGTTTGGGGGGTTAGGGATCCATAGAATCATCTATAATGGTTAGGACTTGTAATTGTTATTGAGTTTCTATTAGTGCTACCATGTGATATGTTAAGGAAAAATGGCGGCCATGTGCCTTATACCTTTTGGTGTTTACGAGACTCTATGTGTTAATGAATGTGCCCATCATAACTTGTATTGATTGTAGACAACTTATTAATGAGGCCATGTGATGGATTAAGTGGATTAATATCATGTGCAAATGTCAGAATGCAAGAAAGGCCCACATAAAACATTAAAAGATGATTAAAATTCCAATGGTAAACGTTTGATCATGTGCAAGATGGGACCGGGTGTGGACCATGACTGGTTCATTATTATTGTTCACAAATTGTGGTTCTTGCTAGGATTGTTTGATAGTCATATAGGAGTTATTAATAAACACCGGTTAAACAAGTGTGGGCTGGGTAAACCGGAAGCCCAACAGAAGTATGATGTGGGGTGATCAAGTGTTGGGCTGTGCGAGGGTAAGGTTCTACGGTTATAAGGGTCGTTGTTGGGCTAGTTGTAACATACTTGGCTGGTTAAACAGTAAACTAACGTTGGGCTGGGTAGTTTGGATTGAGCTAGTGTTGGGCCGGTTGATGTAATATGGTAGTTCACTGATCTTATGTTGAACACTAGTTGATTGGGTTTAGTATGTTGATTTGGGCTTTAACTAGTTAATCGGGTAAAAGGTTGGGTTAATTGAACAAAGGCCATCTCGATCACACACAACTTGTGTGGATTCGTTGAACTAAGTCGGGCCGCACACGAGATTAAAACACACAGGCCGGCTGCATAAGTGTGTTGGGCCGAGAAGTATGAATGGGCCATGTACATCGGTGTCCAGTTTCACCACTTTGTGCAGCCATACGAAACCGCTAGACCGCACTCTCGAGCGAGTATATTGTTGGGCTATAAATGTGCATGTACATATGGACTGCTGTGATAAATGTTTGTGAGCAACATGCTAGTATACGTATACTGTTATCTGATTTACTTGAACATGAACTTCAAACACCTACTGTGCGACGTTACGATGAATGTTATGGATCAATGTACTGTGTGATTAACAGCTACGACTTGTGTATATGTGCTTTACTTGTATGCTACTTATGTGACGTGTACGTGGAATAAGTGATCTATATGTAACTGACTGTCTCCGGTAATCCCGATAGGATTTGATTGGTCAATTGTTTAGCGAGCATTTAATCTACCGAGCAAACCAAAGGTGAGTTCACTGCACTTTTCTCAAGCATGCGTCCCGGTGGTTTGGGACAACTGGTAAACATTTGGAAGGGAAACATTGGGTAAATAACTTAATCGGTTTTGGTTATTGCCTGGAGGGCAATGAGGGTGATTAGTTGATAGCGCTATTAGGTGGGAAACCTCACACCGGGCCGTAAGGACGGGCGTGAACTAATTATCTGGGTATGGCTATGGTTGTTAGAGGCACACTCCTCGGATACATATGGGCACTCTCCCTAGGGTATCTAACGAAGGCAACATAGCAAACGGTCGTTAAGGGGTACCCACTCCCCGGATACTTATGGGCACACTCCCTAGGGTATCTAACATGAGCAACATCGTAACGCAACATTAAATCGCATTAACATACATATGGTAACATAACTTGTTAACAAAACCTTGAACTCACCAGCGTAGTCTGACACACTTGTTTACATGCTTGTAGGTAATTACTGAAGGAACTTGGGAACTTGCTGTCTGATGCTGCTGGAGTGGTTGTGGTCATGATAAACAATTACATTGATTTGGTTTCGATACATTTACACACTTATACATTTATGCTTCCGCTCAATACTTTGGTTTTGGTTAAACTTTTCAAACGTTATATTTATTTCAATTGGGTATTTCAATACATTATGACTTGTGTTTGATATGATTGGTGGCTCTTTGTTGGATCGTTGCACCTCCAATAGGGACATACCCTAGGTGGTAATTTGGGGGTGTGACAGTTTGGTATCAGAGCCACTGGTTATAGAGAACTCGGTTTTAAAGATGTTTTCATAAAACCAGACTATAACCGAATTGATCCAAACGATGACCATGACACTCAGCTCCAGACTGCAAGGTTCGTTTCTCATTTACTATTGCATAGTATATCTAGTGTACACTTATGTATAACATTACACGTGAATGCACACTTGGCACAACAGCATGAGCCCTTACATTACCAACCCCTGTTATGTGAACTGCTAGTGTGACACTTCCCTTCGACTATTGCGATTCTTGATCCCATAAAACCCCTCGCTTGCTATTTGAATGCGGGGAACCTTTTAGCGCAAGTTAAGAGGCACTGAGATAAGCATGCAAATCGCCTTATTATTATGGGTGCACACATAATAATAGCGCGAGGTGCATGCAAATCCCAGTGAGGCTTAATGAGCGTGAGAAGGGTCTGCCCTATTGTGTGTAAACTTGGTAGTTTGTAGATTTCAATGTGATACTCGACTTTTACCTCATTTCGATTGGAGTTATGTGCCTCAGGGTTCAGTCGTCAGTTAGGACTGACTCCCACCTTTGTTGTAAATAAGCATGTAGTAGAATTAACTGATAGTAAATCGATAGAAGCTTCTCATGTTCTTTTTGGTTGTAAACTTGACCTCGTGGGTCAAGTGTTCGATATTGACCTACTTCCCAATACTCTTGTAAGTTTTGACATGGTCGTTGACATGGACTTGGTTATCTATGTATCAAGCGGAAAATTCTCTGCAAACAGAAAATCGTGCGTTCCCTCTCCCCAGTGGGGAATCCTTATCAGTTTAAGATCATCGTAGTGGTGCCGTTGTTGGCATTGTCACAGTCGTGAAAGCCCAGAAGTGCCTACGGAAGGGCTACTCTGTTATACTAGCTCTTGTCACCGATTTGCCGCTTTAAGAAAGGAAGATCGAGTGTCTTCCACTTATCCATGAATTTTCTGACATGCCTCCTGAAGGGTGAGCTGGTTTACTTCCACATCGTTAGGTGGAATTTTAGAATTGACCTTATGCAAATCCTGATTTCCTTCTGGGGTACAGCAATCCCTTGGATTCGCTGGATACTATCACAGCTTCATCATAGGATTTTCGAAGGGTTCACAACTTCAACCTCCTTAGCACAGCCGGGAGCTGTGAATCCTTAGGAAAACAAAGTCGCGGAACGTCTTTTCAGCTTTTGAAACCCAACCCTACAACACGCGGAGCATCACTTCTATCCGAGAGTACCGATGATCCAGCGATGTACCATGATGGCTTAATTCAGAGTCCCAGTTACACGCCGATGCAACACGAAAGAGTGATGAATTGCGTAATGGTGTTACGGAGAGGAACTGCACGACCTACAACCTCCGGTGGAAACCGTGGTCATTGGATTTAAGTGGGAGGCATTACTTGGACGGTACCGAAGGCACCAATTAGACCGATCACAAGGGCCTTCAGTGCACCCTTGTTTCAATAAAGCTAACCATGTGAAGGCATCGCTAGAATGGAACTTCCGAACGAACACGGGATTAGGAGAACTATACCCACGCATCCCTGTAGACGAACCTTATCACTTTCACTTGTCATCGCCGCTAGAAGTGAAGCAGTCACAGTTACACGCGTATGTCGTTTTGCAACACTAACCTTTACCCACCAAACTCTGTTTTGGACAAATGATACACTCGCGCGACCGCAATGTGACGAACCTCCCTGTTGTGCCATGCTGCCATGCACCACTACTGGAAATTACTTCTTGACAACAAATTTGCTGGGCAAACCCTTCGGATGTTTAATGGACCCCTGTTTCGCTCGATTCTTTGTACGAACCTCATTAATTCCCTGTTTCTTTGATTGGCAACTGATATACCAAAACGCTAACCACCATACCATGATTTCCACCGATCACAAGATTAGCCCCCCCAGGCGTTGTAAAGTATCTATAGATCGAGTTCGTCGGAACTCACTTCAAGCCATCGTCTTAGATCAATTTTCGGGACGAAAATTCTTTCAAGTTGGGGATGATGTGACACCCCGCGAAAACGCTTAACAAAACTAGCTTCCTCAGTGACTGTTTGCTAAATTTCGGGACGAAATTTCTTTCAAGTTGGGGATGATGTGACAACCCAAACTTTCGAGATCCGTAACGTTACTCTATGCCATTTATAATTCTGTTAAACTTAAACGTAACGTGCAATGGTTGTGTGCAATGGTTGTGTTTATTAGTTTACACCTATGATTAGGGCCACTGTTATTAGTCGTTACATTGGACCAGTCACTTGTACCTTTGGGCCGCTAATCACTGGAGTCCAACTCTAATTAGATAACGGGATTATAATGGGCTTGTCATGTGTCGAGTGTAGGCTTGGGCTGCCTTCAAATGATTTGAAGCTGCTTAGCCTCGAATTGTTTTGTCCAATTTAGTGGGCTGAAGCCCAATTAGGATAATGATAATTATAACCGACCTAATATTGTGTTGCATATAATTCATGCATTATATTAGGCTAATTGGTTAAATAATAATAACTCAAAACTAACTCCACCCTCTCAAGATCTCAAACACACCATTAGCATGTTTCCCCCCCCCCCTGTTCGAGTTTACATCTTGATTAATCAGGCTCCCGGTTAGTAACTTTCACTTATTAAATTACATGTTTGTGTGGTAGTGGATGTTTAGTTGTTGGTTATGTGCTGAATATACTAATCTTATGTATGGGTGTTATGTTTTGTTGCAAGCTGTTCACTAGGTTAGAACTCGTGATGATCCGTTAAATGTTGGTACTGATTATTGATGTTAAAACCTGATAACTATAAGATTTTGGGTGTGTTAATCGGTGGGTAACTAAAATTGTTATGTGATGATATGATCTTTGTGTGCGATATGGGTTAAGAATACAGTGGTATGTGAACCGATTGTTTGGGGGGTTAGGGATCCATAGAATCATCTATAATGGTTAGGACTTGTAATTGTTATTGAGTTTCTATTAGTGCTACCATGTGATATGTTAAGGAAAAATGGCGGCCATGTGCCTTATACCTTTTGGTGTTTACGAGACTCTATGTGTTAATGAATGTGCCCATCATAACTTGTATTGATTGTAGACAACTTATTAATGAGGCCATGTGATGGATTAAGTGGATTAATATCATGTGCAAATGTCAGAATGCAAGAAAGGCCCACATAAAACATTAAAAGATGATTAAAATTCCAATGGTAAACGTTTGATCATGTGCAAGATGGGACCGGGTGTGGACCATGACTGGTTCATTATTATTGTTCACAAATTGTGGTTCTTGCTAGGATTGTTTGATAGTCATATAGGAGTTATTAATAAACACCGGTTAAACAAGTGTGGGCTGGGTAAACCGGAAGCCCAACAGAAGTATGATGTGGGGTGATCAAGTGTTGGGCTGTGCGAGGGTAAGGTTCTACGGTTATAAGGGTCGTTGTTGGGCTAGTTGTAACATACTTGGCTGGTTAAACAGTAAACTAACGTTGGGCTGGGTAGTTTGGATTGAGCTAGTGTTGGGCCGGTTGATGTAATATGGTAGTTCACTGATCTTATGTTGAACACTAGTTGATTGGGTTTAGTATGTTGATTTGGGCTTTAACTAGTTAATCGGGTAAAAGGTTGGGTTAATTGAACAAAGGCCATCTCGATCACACACAACTTGTGTGGATTCGTTGAACTAAGTCGGGCCGCACACGAGATTAAAACACACAGGCCGGCTGCATAAGTGTGTTGGGCCGAGAAGTATGAATGGGCCATGTACATCGGTGTCCAGTTTCACCACTTTGTGCAGCCATACGAAACCGCTAGACCGCGCTCTCGAGCGAGTATATTGTTGGGCTATAAATGTGCATGTACATATGGACTGCTGTGATAAATGTTTGTGAGCAACATGCTAGTATACGTATACTGTTATCTGATTTACTTGAACATGAACTTCAAACACCTACTGTGCGACGTTACGATGAATGTTATGGATCAATGTACTGTGTGATTAACAGCTACGACTTGTGTATATGTGCTTTACTTGTATGCTACTTATGTGACGTGTACGTGGAATAAGTGATCTATATGTAACTGACTGTCTCCGGTAATCCCGATAGGATTTGATTGGTCAATTGTTTAGCGAGCATTTAATCTACCGAGCAAACCAAAGGTGAGTTCACTGCACTTTTCTCAAGCATGCGTCCCGGTGGTTTGGGACAACTGGTAAACATTTGGAAGGGAAACATTGGGTAAATAACTTAATCGGTTTTGGTTATTGCCTGGAGGGCAATGAGGGTGATTAGTTGATAGCGCTATTAGGTGGGAAACCTCACACCGGGCCGTAAGGACGGGCGTGAACTAATTATCTGGGTATGGCTATGGTTGTTAGAGGCACACTCCTCGGATACATATGGGCACTCTCCCTAGGGTATCTAACGAAGGCAACATAGCAAACGGTCGTTAAGGGGTACCCACTCCCCGGATACTTATGGGCACACTCCCTAGGGTATCTAACATGAGCAACATCGTAACGCAACATTAAATCGCATTAACATACATATGGTAACATAACTTGTTAACAAAACCTTGAACTCACCAGCGTAGTCTGACACACTTGTTTACATGCTTGTAGGTAATTACTGAAGGAACTTGGGAACTTGCTGTCTGATGCTGCTGGAGTGGTTGTGGTCATGATAAACAATTACATTGATTTGGTTTCGATACATTTACACACTTATACATTTATGCTTCCGCTCAATACTTTGGTTTTGGTTAAACTTTTCAAACGTTATATTTATTTCAATTGGGTATTTCAATACATTATGACTTGTGTTTGATATGATTGGTGGCTCTTTGTTGGATCGTTGCACCTCCAATAGGGACATACCCTAGGTGGTAATTTGGGGGTGTGACATGATCCATCTTTGGCTTAGTGCCTTTTGAGTTTTCCAAATCCCGTCAAAGTTTGGGTCTAAATAATGTGAACATGTGCAAACTGGAAGAGTGAATGCCTGTACCCCGAGTTTTCTGTCTAAGGCTAGAGTGTTCGTACAAATCCGCATTATCGGACCAGTCACTCTTACCTGGGAACTCTTGGGGTGAGTGTTCACTTATAGGCGAGCATGTCTTCGGTGATACATTATTATGACCTATTTACTTTGATTTGTCACTGCGTGTCATTTGTTTGTTCGAGGTAACGAACGAATGATCGTCTTCATTGTGTTTTATCGGTGTTTTCAATACCTCTTTTGTTTCCCCAATTGTCGACCTCACTCGTTTCCCATGTTTCCTTTTTAGACAATGCCTCCTCGACGTGATGCTCAAACTTTTACTGCTGAGGAAGTCGCGGCCCTTGTCTCTCAGCAAATGGCTGCTGTACTTCCAGGCATTGTGACCCAAATCCACGAATTATACAACAATAACAATAATAACAACAACAATGCACCGTGTAATTTCAAGAATTTCAATTCTGCGAAGCCGCTTAAGTTTTCTGGGTCACAAGGAGCAACCGCGCTCCTGCAATGGTTTGAGAGTATCGAGAGCACATTCAGACATGTGCAGTGTCCGAATGCGCGTAAAGTTGAGTTTGCATCTAGCGTGTTTGAGAAACGAGCTCTTACATGGTGGAACGGAGTGATGCGTGATAGGGGTGCCGAAGTGGCACTAGCACAAACTTGGGAAGAGCTCCGAGCTCTCATGATGAGAGAGTTCTGTCCCCGTCACGAGATTCGAGTGTTGGAACGAGAATTTGACGATTTGAAACAAGTCGGGGGAGAACACCGTGCTTATACGGATCGATTTGAGGAGCTTAGTTTGTTGTGTCCCACGATGGTTACCCCGCTGGATAAGGCAATCGAGAGGTATATCGATGGTTTACCCGACTCCATTCAGGACATCTTGACTGGCGTTAATCCTACTACAGTTCGTCAAGCAATCGAGTTGTCTGCTACCCTGACTGAGTCCCAAGTCAGGAAGGGTAAACTCACCCGCAAGGGTGATAAAAAGGAGTCAACTGATTCTGATAAGGAAAAGGGTAAGGGTAAGCAGCAGGGTGAGTCTTCGAAAAAGTCAAGGAAGCGCAAGGCTTCCCAAAACTTTGCTGTCACCAATCAAACTGCTCAGAACCCACCAACTCAACCTCCTGCGAAGAAAGCATATGCTGGTACTGCACCTCACTGCACTCGATGTAATGGTCACCATGTTGCCCAACAGGCCTGTAAACAGTGTGCTACGTGTGGTAGGCTTGGGCATTTGGCCAATACTTGTCGTTTTGGTCAAAATCAGGCTGCCCAGGTTCCAGCACAAGCTCAAGGGAATGCTGCGAGATTCCCACCTGGTTCGTGTTTCAATTGCGGAGAAATGGGTCATTTCCGCAACAATTGCCCGAGATTGGTAAACGCGAATGCGAATGATAACCCAAATCCGAACGCGAACGTGAATGTGAATCCCGCTCGTGGACGAGTGTTTAACATCAACGAGGCGATCGATGACGCAGCTATAAACAATTAGTATTTTGTATTTCTTTTGGTTGTTATCTTTTAACATTTAAAGACAATGCGGTTGATATATAAATAAAATTTGTGATTTTATTTTAAACTACTGCAATTGTATGAATGTTTGATGCAACCTTGTAATGTCAACACAAAGACAAACTGCTCGTGTGGTTCTGTCATTTCCATGATCACTTGTGATCTTCCCTAAAAACCTTAAACGATCTTTTCGAATGTGTATCGATTTTTGTGAGCTTGATAAGCTTACCATCAAGAATCGATAGTCCCTACCTCGAATCGATGATCTTTTTGATCAGCTGCAAGGTGCTACCTATTTTTCCAAGATCGACCTGCGTTCTGGGTATCATCAACTTCGTGTATACGAAGAAGATATTCCCAAAACTGCATTCCACATGAGATATGGACACTATAAGTTTACTGTCATGCCTTTGGTTTGATAAATGCTCCAGCTATCTTTATGGACTTAATGAATAGGGTCTGTAAACCTTATTTAGACAAGTTCATTATTATGTTCAATCACGACATTCTTAATTATTCAAGTCTCGAGCCGACCACGAGCAACACCTTCGTTTGACTCTCGAACTCCTAAAGAAGTAACAACTTTTTGCTAAATTCTTCGAGTGTGAATTCTGGCTTAAAGAAGTTTAGTTTTTGGGACATATAGTCAACGAGCAGGGTATTCATCCAAAATTGCAACAATTAAGGATTGGAATACACCTACGACACCCACAGAAGTTCGTTCTTTTCTTGGTCTCACTGGTTATTATCGTCGTTTCATTACGAACTTCTCTAAGATTACGATTCGCGAGGATCTATCTGCTGATAAACTTGCAAAGATTTACGTTAATGAGATTGTATCACGACATGGTGTTCCTTTGGATATCATTTCCGATCGTGATACTCGACTTTCATCTCATTTTTTTAGAACCATACAATCTGCTATGGGAACCCAACTAAATCTAAGCACTGCTTATCATCCCCAAACAGATGGACAATCCGAGAGGACGATTCAAACTTTGGAGGATACGCTTAGAGCATGTGTGATCGACTTTGGTGGTAATAGAGATTCTCATCTGCCATTGATCGAGTTCTCTTACAACAATAGTTATCATGCTAGATTTATTATGGCACCATTCGAAGCTCTTTACGGTCAAAAATGTCGTTCACCTGTCTGTTGGAATGAGGTCGGTAAGGTTCAGCTTACTGAACCTGAACTCGTTCTAGAAACGACAGACAAAATCAAGAAAATTCACGATGATCTTGTGACAGCTAGAAGCCGTCAAAGAATTATGCGGATTTACGACGCAAGCCCTTAGAATTTCAAGTCAGAAACCATGTCCTACTCAAGGTGTCACCTTGGAAGGGAGTGGTGAGGTTTGGAAAGAAAGGAAAACTTGCACCACTATATGTTGGACCATTTAAGGTTGTTGAAAGAGTTGGAAAGGTTGCCTATCGACTAGAGCTACCTCCAGAGCTTGGAAATATTCATCCGACTTTTCACGTGTCCAATTTGCGAAAGTGTTTAGCTGACGCTGATCTTCACATTCCTCTCGACGAGATCCAAATCGATGAAACGATACACTTTTTCGAGGAACCTGTGGAGATAATGGACCGTACGTTCGAACAGTTGAAGAACATACGGATTAAATTAGTCAATGTTCATTGGGAGTCCAAACGTGGCCCAGAGTTTACTTGGGAACGTGAGGACCAAATGAAGACAAAATATCCGCAATTGTTCTCACAAGTTTCCTCTAGTTAAAATTTCGGGACGAAATTTCCTAAAGTAGGGGGGACTGTGACAACTGTGCTCTTTAATCGATAAACAATGCAAAACAATGTTAGTTATCAATAAATCAATGTGTTTTGGTGTTATTATATGTGTTTTATGTGTTTGATGATTTTACAATTCGATCCGATTCGATTTCAAGCTTTAAATCGCTTTCTGGAAAGTTATACGCAAACTGGTGCGTGAACGCAATCAGTTAAACGCGACAAACACTCCGGAATAGTGAAATAGGCTTAACATACCTTAAATAACCTTCACATAACTTAGAAATAAGTTTTGGATGGTTTGGTGTGTCGAAAACAATCCTTCTGAGTAAGGCTTCTAGACTTCTACCGTGGTTTCTAATCTTTTGAAATCAGGTTTAGGGTTTGTTTCGTTTCGTTTTTTGCTAGGGTTTACTGCCATCTTGCTCGGGTTTTCTTGCTTTGAATTCGTTGCATGGTTTGGAGTGGTGGCGGATTAGGGTTTGCTGAATTGCTACTAGTTATTCATCAAGTTCGGGTGTGTGTGATTTTTTCAGGTATTGGTTCTTGTCGGCTATTAGGGTTTTTGCTTTTCGTTTACGTTGCATGCTTTAGATAACCGTGGAGATACTTGCTGCTAAAGTTCCTTTATGAATCCAAGTGATAATTTGCCCAAAGATGATAGGGGTAACCCGCCATTACCTGTCACGAGTAGTGGTGTGGGAAACCCTAGCAGAGATAATACAATGGAGGATTTTGGGTATAAGTCTTTTTCTGAAAAAATGTATGGGGACGTATTTATTAGCTCGAAGCCGATGACTGTTCAGGATTTGAAAGACAATACTTCATCGTTTGCGAAACCTCTGAATATTGATGGAAACCCGATGTTGCCTAGACGTGGTATGGTACGGAATGAGCAAAGGGTAATTAACATTATCAATGAATTGGAGAAGGTGACTGTTCCAGTGCAGAATCCGGTTGCTAACACTAATTGTTCAAGTGAGAATGTGACTAAGCCGGTATCTTATGCTGATAAGCTTCAGTCTTCGGGTGGAGTTAAAAGGGTGGTGAACTTTAGGTTGATTGAGGCCCACGAGGTGATGGAGAATGCTGACGTTGTCATCCCAAAAGAAGCGGTTCAGAAAGTGCAGGATAGGTTTGAAAATGTCTTGTATGGTTATTTTTTGGGAAGTAGACTTCCATTCCCGGTGGTAGAGTATTATGCTAAAAATGTATGGAACAAGTATGGATTCTCTAAGGCTATGATGAACTCCAACGGGTTCTTCTTTTTTAAGTTTGATTCGACTGAAGGAATGAATAAGGTCCTTGAAGGTGGTCCATGGCTCATTCGGAAAGTTCCGTTATTTCTCAATGTATGGACCCCGGCTGTTACACTTAGGAAGGATGGAATCAAATCGGTCCCTGTTTGGGTTAAGTTTCATAACGTACCGATTGCTGTTTACACTGATGATGGCCTCAGTCTTTTGGCTTCGAAGATTGGGACCCCGAAGAGGTTAGATAATTACACTGCTGATATGTGTATTGATAATTGGGGGAGGACGAGTTTCGCTCGTGCTATGATTGAGATTTCAGCGGATAAGGAGTTGAAAGATCATATAGTTGTAGTTGTTCCCAAATTGGTTGAAGAGGGCTATGTTATGGAGGAAATCAAGGTTGAATACGAATGGAGACCTAAAAGATGTGCTGAATGTTGTCTTTTTGGCCATGATGGTTCGTCTTGCCCGAAGGTAGAACCGGAGATGTCCAAAAAAGTATCTATTGACCAGGATGGTTTCGTGACTGATAAAAGGAAAACGGCTAAACATGGATTCCCACAAAAGAAGCAAAAGGCCAGATTTGTCTATAGGCAAAAATCTTCTATTCCTGGGGCTGCCACGAGTACGGATGCTAAAGGTGGTAATGATTCGGCGGGTGGTAATGGTTCATCGGGTGGTATTGGCTTCTCGGGTGGTAATGGTTCGTCGGGTGCCAGTTCGTCTGGAACGAAAAAAGATGATGAATTTTTGAACAAGAA
This sequence comes from Helianthus annuus, assembly GCF_002127325.2. Classification (NCBI taxonomy): domain Eukaryota; kingdom Viridiplantae; phylum Streptophyta; class Magnoliopsida; order Asterales; family Asteraceae; genus Helianthus; species Helianthus annuus. Next base: position 89,335,895 of record NC_035448.2, read on the forward strand.
TGGTAAGAGTAAGCATGGTAATGGAGGTAATGGTCACAATAAAAGTAGTATTAAGATCCAGAATTCGTTTGCTGCGCTTTCTAGTGACAATTCTCTGGAGGGAGCTCCTTATGTGGACCTGAGCTATGAAAATGAGCCGATACGAGTTCCTAACGAAGATGATGGGGTTTTTGATGATCTTCAAACGGAAATATCAGAGTTTATGTGTGCTGGTACTAGTAACAAAAAATCTGAGGGGGCAAGCACTCCCGGTCAACCTGGTGTCCATGGGTAGTATTGGTGCATGGAATATAAGGGGATTGAACCTTCCCCTGAAACAAAGAGAGGTTCGTCAACTTATTTCTGAAAATCGGCTTCAGGTGTGTGCTGTTTTGGAGTCTCATGTGCATGTTAGCAAGCTTGATAGAATTTGTAAAGGGGTGTTTAGATCGTGGGATTGGACCTCTAATGGGAGCTGCTGTTCTAGAGGTACTAGGATTATTGTTGGTTGGAACAAGGATGCAGTGGATCTTTTGGTGATAGCCCAATCGGATCAGGTGGTTCATGTGCAAATTCGTATAAAATCTGATAATAAAATCCTGTTCTGCTCGTTTGTTTATGCTGAAAATATTTACCAAGATAGAAGGGCTTTGTGGGATGATCTTTGTAAACACAAGTGTTTCATTCAAGACAAACCGTGGGTGGTGCTAGGTGATTTTAATTCAGCCCTTTCGATGGATGATTATTTAGTTGGGCCATCTACTATTACGGTTGGGATGAGGGAGTTTTATGATTGTGTTCAACACAATCAACTTTCTGATGTTAAAAGTCATGGGCTTCATTTCACTTGGAACCAAAAACCGAAAAATGGAGTAGGAGTTTTGAAAAAGATCGATAGAGCTATGAGTAACACTCAGCTTCTTGATTTATTTCCAGATGCTTATGTTTTATTTCAGCCCTATCGGGTTTCGGACCACTCGCCATGCATTCTGAATTTGTTTCCGGTTAACTATAATAGGCCTAAGCCTTTCAAATTTGCTAATTTTCTAGCGAGGAAGGAGGGATTTATTCCATGCGTGGCCAAGGAATGGGTTAAGGAGATTCCGGGTAAAACTATGTTCTCGGTGGTTAAGAAGTTGACGGCTCTTAAGTCCCCTTTAAGACGCCTTCTTTTTGATCAGGGTAATCTCCACAACCGTGTGAAGGAGGTTAGATTGCAATTGGATGTCATTCAGAAAGCTATAGATGACAACCCGCTTGACCTGGTTTTACGTGAATCGGAAGCTCGTTGTATTCAGGAATTTAATACCGTCTCGTATGATGAAGAATGCTTTCTTAAGCAAAAAGCTAAGACAGAATGGCTTGCGGCAGGCGATTCCAACACGAAATTCTTCCATAACTGTGTGAAAATGAGGAATGCATGCAACAAAATTCATACCATTCAAGATGTTCATGGAAACTGGTCGCATGGGAACGATGTTTTTGGTGTTCTGGTTGCTCATTATTCGAACTTTCTGGGAACCCAAGACCATGTAAGCAAGCTGGTAAATGATGATTTATTCTCTACTGTACTTGACTCGAATGGTGCTAGTAATATGGTCAGGCAGGTTACGCGTGAAGAGATTAAAAGTGCCATGTTTTCCATAGGTGAAAACAAAGCCCCAGGGCCGGATGGATACACGTCCGCGTTTCAAAAACTCTTGGGAGATTGTGGGTGAGGAGATAACGAAAGCGATTCTGGATTTCTTTGATAATGGGAAGTTGCTTCAGCAAATCAATCACACTATCATTGCTCTAGTTCCGAAAACCCAATCGCCTAATTCAGTTACGGATTACAGGCCGATCTCTTGCTGTAACGTTCTTTATAAATGCATTAGTAAGATTATCACGGAAAGGATTAAAGGTAGTTTGGATCGGCTTGTTGACATCAATCAATTTGCCTTTGTGCCGGGAAGGAAGATTACTGATAATATTCTGCTTACCCAGGAACTTATGCATAATTACCACTTGAACATTGGCCCGCCCAGATGTGCATTTAAAATCGACATTCAAAAGGCCTATGATACAGTGAGCTGGTCTTTTCTTGAGGACGTCCTTCATGCCTTTGGGTTTCACCCGAAGATGGTTAAATGGATCATGGTTTACGTCACTAGTGTATCTTATTCGCTGAGCATTAATGGCAACCTTTATGGTTATTTCAAAGGGAAACGAGGGCTTAGACAGGGTGATCCTATTTCACCTTACCTGTTTACTCTGGTTATGGAGGTTCTTTCGTTGTTACTTAAGAGGGCAGCCAATTCAAATAATGCATTCCGGTTTCATCTTCATTGCAAAAAGCAGAAGATTATTAATGTATCGTTTGCTGATGATCTGTTTTTATTTGCGAATGGGGATGCGGCTTCGGTGAGGATCCTTCGGGACACTCTTAAGATGTTTTCAAGTGCTTCGGGTCTGGTTCCAAGCTTGCCGAAAAGTACTGTTTATTTTGGTAACGTTCCTCGTAATATTAAACAGGAGATTCTCAATATTATGCCGTTCCAAGAGGGATCGCTTCCGGTTCGCTACTTGGGAGTTCCGTTGATCTCAACAAAGCTTTATTACAAAGATTGTAAAGTCTTAGTTGATAAGATGGTGAAAAAGATTGATAACTGGATGACCAGATCTTTATCTTTTGCTGGTAGGCTTCAGTTGGTTAGTTCTGTCCTCTCTGCAATGCATACCTATTGGGCCACTGTGTTTATGCTTCCAGCTAAAATTGTTCATGATCTGGAAAGATGTATGCGTGGTTTTCTTTGGGCCGGTTCCACCCAACAGTCTGTAAAGGCCAAAGTTGCTTGGAAGGTTGTCTGTTTGCCCAAGTATGAGGGGGGTTTGGGCATTAGATGTATTTCTGATGTCAACAAGGCTCTCCTATCTTCTCATGTTTGGAGTGTCCTTACTAATCGGAAATCGCTCTGGGTGCAGTGGATTCATATGTATAAGCTTAAAGGCAAGAGCTTTTGGGAGGTCCCGAGTAGAGGTCGTATGACCTGGGGTTGGAGGAAGCTTCTTGCTATTCGCAGCTTACTCCGGCCGTTCTTATGGTCCTCTATTGGCAACGGTGCTCGAACAAACGTATGGAGCGATATGTGGTGTGATCATGGGCCCTTGAGCAGGTTTATTAGCCCGAGAAGGATTGCTAATGCGGGTTTCCATCTCCAGTCTACGGTTGCCGATTTGGTCTCGCAGAATGGGGAGTGGACTTGGCCGATTGCATGGTATGACTTGTTTCCAGTTTTAATTAATGTCCAGGTTCCTATGTTTTCTGATAGGCAAGACCGAATGGTATGGAAAGATCTTGATGGTAACTCCTGTCACTTCTCTTCTAGGGAGGTTTGGAATAATATTCGGCATCGTGATAACATAGTCCCATGGGTTAATATGGTTTGGTTTAAACAGTGCATCCCGAGACATTCGTTCCATATGTGGCTAGTAATTAGAAACAAATTAAAGACACAAGATAGATTGTCGGTTTGGGAGGCGGGAAGTGCTTCAAATCTGAACCTCATGTGTTGCCCGTTATGTTGCTATGATAGAGATTCGAGGAATCATCTATTCTTTGAATGCTCTTTTGCTTTGGAGGTTTGGAATAACGTTAAGGCATGGACGGCTATGGAGAGTGTAAATGGTTCATGGGATGATATTATGGCTTGGATGACTCAGCACTCGAACATGCAAGTGTCGGAAAATATTATCAGTCGATTGGTTCTATCAGCTGCTTCGTATTTCGTCTGGCAGGAAAGAAATAATAGGTTGTTCTCAAACAATCACCGTACGCCGATGGTGATTGCTCGTGAGGTTGTTCGGACAGTTCGATTACGTATGTTATCATTCCAGTTCAAGTGGAGACCTGGCCTTCGTCGACTCCTTGAGAAATGGCAGATTCCTGGAGGAAACTTAGAGATTGATCCAGGCTGAGTAGTAGTGTCGTGCTTTTATTTTTGTTGCTCTTTGTGAGCTGGGTTGTTTAGTTGGTTGTTTTGTTTGGGTTGTGTCTGTTTTGGCCGTTTTTTTTCTTGCCTTGGTATGCCGAGGTTTTGTGTGTAACAGTTCAGTTGCACAATTGTGCTTATTGATTTATAAAATTCACCGGGGTAACCCTTTACCCAAAAAAAAAAAAACAAGTTTGTTCGATCGCAGGGACTATTTGTGTCAAACTGCGAAACTATACCGATTCGTATGATGTCGAATAGTCCAGAACTTGATCATAAGCTAAACATACCATAAATAACCTAAACATAGCTTAGAAATAAGCTTTGAAGGGTTCGGTGTGCGAAAACATGCTTATTTGATCTTACAGGGACTAAAAGTGTCAAAAACGGCGTAAGTTTGCATTTTCGCGCATATCTTACGTTCTGGACACATCTGGACATCCAAAATTTTGTACACACTAAAATATTTTTATTTTAGTGATCGGCATGCAAAAATTCCATTCGTCGCTTAATTTGGTTCGTTTTCGCATCCGTTTGAGTTCCGTCGTAATTAACCAAACAACGCGATCGTACGACCAAACGAACCGACATCTGAGATGTTTTCGAGCATGTTTTGAGTCCCCTATACTTTAACTTCATTTTTGTCACACCCCCAAAATCCACCTGCGGAGTATCACCGCTTGGGAGCGTGACTGACCAGGATCAAGCCACCAATCATATCGAACATGTAAGTATTATCAAATATAATAAATGTAAACCAATCATTCAATATGATAGGTGTTCAAAACATAATCATAGTTTATAAGTATAGCGGAAGCATAAGTACGAAAGCCCAAATGTGTAACATAAGTTTAATAAGTTCAAGACGTAATCCATTCTCCACAACGACCTGCTCCTCCCTGTGCAAGCTCCATAAATATCTAACGACCTGCAAGGCATGTAACAGAGGATCAACAAACTAGTTGAGCGAGTTCACAGTTAACAGTTCAGTAATAGTTTAGTGTGAGTAGAAGTATGTTCGTTCGTTTTGTCATGAATCGTATCAGTTTCCATCGCGGCCTCCCAGGCAGGTATGCGAAGATGTTAGGGGGATGTTCATCCCGTGTATATTAGACTAGGTTTATTTGTATCGCGGCCTACCAGGCAGGTGTGCGAAGAATAGTAAATTACAGTTCGCGGCCTTCCAAAGGCAGGTGTGCGAAGTCAGTCATAATATCGCGGCCAACCCTTGGCAGGTGTGCGAAGATCAGTTCAATAAGTGTTACTAGTCTAGTAGTAGTTCTAACAGTGGAGTATGTACAATAGTTAATCAAATCACATCACTACGTTCCCGTATAGATAAGTACCAGTAAATAATCAAATCCCATTCCCACCCTGGGAACCCCATGCCTTGGCTGTGTGAACTCACCTTGGTTTGCTCGGTATGATTCACTACGTGCTAGAAATTACTCAATCAAATCCTATATTAAGCACGTATACTTGATCAGTTCATGTTTCGTAATGTTTCGCATGCAGCATATACCACAAAGTATGTTTGACCGTTAATAACATGCATCACACGTCAGTTAATCATAATCATACAAATCTACGTTTCACATAAAGGCTTACTTCAATTTATTCGAACCATACGAAACAGAATCATTCAGTATTAATCAGAGTTATCATGCACACACACCTACTGACATGACTAACGAAGTCTCATGCACAAATTACATAGTTAATAACTAGTAGAATTATAATCAACAGGGTTATCAGTTGGAGTTGGTCAATAAATACCACCTCAGTAAAACAACTTGGGCTATATATATAACAATATTTACAAGGTCGGGCCTTGTATCATATCATACAAAAGAACTCGGACCTTCACAATTAAATAAACTTGGTCATATGTCCTCATATTAAACTCGGTCATCACCAGTTAATAAATTCGGACATAAGGCAACATACATATAATAAATCTACACTTCACATGCACTAAAAACAAACATGGCCGCCCACACATGATTGGACCAACACCCTATGACACTAGATGTAATTTTCACTTAAATCACTTCATGTGCAAGTCTGACCTAGCCGAAACCTATGAATTATTTTATTTGCTTGGTTTGCACATGTATAAAGTCAAAAGAATTTATGATATACCCTTGAAGGGCCGCCCCCACCTGCCAATCAAACATCACATGCCCTGCATACTATTTGATGGTCGGTTCTTTAATATTAGAGGACCAAGCCTCACATCCAATCGGTTGGCCACCCCCATGTCCTATTGGACCGCTATACCTAAGATAGTTGTTCATTGGCCGCAAATTATTACCCAAAAGCCAAGTTAATCACAAGCAAATTCAAAAAGATGATGGCTGACATTTGTAAACTCCTCAAAAGCTTATTGGACCAAAATTATGGGCATGTATTATTTATTAAACAAATTTCGATAACCATCACATTATATTGGCGCATGTATAACAACACAACATTCAAGAATAATATACATGTTGGCCGACAATTTAATAAGAACCCACATGTTCCTGACAACGATTCCTAATACACATGCACACCGACAACTACTACAACAAATGATTTAATTGGACCGTCAAGATTTCATAACCAACCAAATATCTATACTATCAAGTTGCAATCATCGATTGTCAGGCAAACAGTTAACACCCATATCATAATAGTCAAGTATTGATACAACTATGCCTAATAAGAGGATTTGATTTACAATAGTGAGACTGTACTAACCGAAGGCAATCGAGATGCTAAAGGAACTCGAAAGAAACGCTTCACGAGAGAGAGGTGCTGTCGTCAGTTTCAAGGAGGAGTTCTAGGGTTTTGTATTTTGATAATAGTTTCCCCTAATCTAGTATATAGTTTACACCCACAAGTTGGGCCGTAACTGGGCTTTTGGGCCGTAACATCACTTTCACTTTCTGTTTCGTCGAACCATGATTGACGAGACACTCCTGATTCGTTGTGATGGTTAACTAGTTCAAGAGTTTACTAACCGGTTCACTAACACATACGTTTTGTCTTTATCGTATAACACCTAACATATTCACAAATCGGGATACAATTCATTAAAGCAAAACATGATTACAAGTCATACAAATCACGTATTACAATTTGCACCGGTCAAAGTCAACGTAAATTTATGCGATAGTGTAAGTCGAAAAGTCGAGTTGTCACATTATCCCCAACTTGAAAGAAATTTCGTCCCGAAATTTGGTACGCACTCACTGAGGAAGCTAGGTAAGTTACATTGTTCACTGGTTTTCCTGGGGTGTCACATCATCCCCCCGTTGGTTTGGAATTTCGTCCCGAAATTCAGTAGTAGTAGCTTCAGCCTCAGAAGTGGATGCATTGGTTTAGAATAGCTGGGGGTACTTTTCTGTCATCTGGTCTTCGCGTTCCCAGGTGTACTCTGGGCCACGTTTGGAGTTCCAACGAACTCGGACAAGAGGGATTCTCTTGTGTTTGAGGACCTTAACATCCCGGTCCGTGATTTCAACTGGTGCCTCGACGAACTGCAACCGCTCGTCGATAGTGAGTTCCTTAAAAGGAATGATGAGGGTTTCATCTGATAAGCACTTCTTTAAGTTCGACACATGAAAGACGTTGTGAACTGCTCCGAGTTCAGCTGGTAAGTTCAACTTGTAGGCTACTTTGCCAAACTTTTCTAAGATTTCGAATGGTCCGACGTACCGCGGATTCAGTTTGCCCCTTTTGCCAAAACGTACCACACCCTTCCAGGGTGAGACTTTCAATAATACCCGGTCCCCGACCTGAAATTCCAAAGGCTTTCCACGCTTGTCCGCGTAGGCTTTCTGACGGTCGCGTGCTGCCGCCATGCGTTGTCGTATCTGTGCTATCTTTTCTGTGGCGTCCACTACGATCTCTGGAACCGTAATTTGACTATCCCCCACCTCTGCCCAACAGAGAGGTGACCGGCATTTACGTCCGTACAATGCCTTGAATAGAGCGGTTTGAATGCTGGTATGGTAACTGTTATAGCTCTGTCGTGAATCGTGCATCCCGATCGGAGGATATGGAGATGGGCACCCCGTGCCTAGAAACAACTTCTTTAAGATGGATGTCTGCGGGAGTGGAGAACTTATCCGTTTCCTTTATCTCTAGGAAATGTGCAGACTTGGTGAGTCGATCCACGATCGCCCATATGGTATCATTCCCACGCTGGGATCTAGGTAGGCCTATAACAAAATCCATGGAAATTTCTTCCCATTTCCACTGTGGTGTCCTGGGTTGCTGAAGTAGACCTGCTGGTTTCTGATATTCAACCTTGACCCTTGCACACGTCAAACACTTGCCGACATAGGTGGCGATGTGGGTCTTCATGCTAGGCCACCAATTTGTTGTTTTGATGTCGTGGTACATTTTGTCCGACCCTGGATGTACCGAGTAGCGAGACTTGTGAGCTTCATCCATTACAAGCTCTCGTAGACCGTCATAAAGTGGGACCCAAATACGCCATGTTACATAGTAGGCGCCGTCTTCCTTTTGTTCCATTTGTTGCCTCGAACCACGCAAGGCTTCAGCCCTTACGTTTTCGGGTTTCAATGCTTCTAACTGAGCAACTCGTATCTGTGCAGGAAGACTGGACTGAATAGTAAGCTGTAGTGCTCGCACGCGCTTTGGTAGGGTGTCCTTTCGACTGAGGGCGTCAGCCACAACATTGGCCTTGCCTGGATGATACTTGAAGGCGCATTCGTAGTCGTTCAGAAGTTCAACCCATCTCCGTTGACGCATGTTCAAATCCTTTTGCTTAAGAATATGCTCGAGACTCCTGTGATCGGTGTAAATCGTGCACCTGGTACCGTACAGGTAGTGTCGCCATATCTTAAGCGCGAAAACAACAGCTACCAGCTCTAAATCGTGTGTCGTGTAGCTCCGTTCATGAATTTTGAGTTGCCGCGAAGCGTAAGCAATAACCTTATCCCGCCGCATCAATACACAACCAAGCCCCTGTATCGACGCGTCACAATAGACTACAAAATCATCCGTGCCCTCCGTGCCTAAGAAGTGGACTTCACGAAGCCAGAAGTCGCATTTTGAAAACTTTGCGTACAGTTGCTCCCTTCGAAGAAGTTCCAAGATAAGACGCAAGTGCTGCTCGTGCTCCTCCTGACTCTTGGAGTAGATCAGAATGTCGTCGATGGAGACAATGGCGAACTTGTCAAGGTAGGGTTTGCACACCCTGTTCGTAAGGTCTATAAATACGGCAGGTGCGCACAGTAATATCAAACCATCCATCATGACAAACATAATGTATAGCAGTTAAAATAATTCATAAAATCCAATACAATTGATGTTCAAACCAAACTTTGGTTGAGTAGCGAAAACATAATAATGAAAACCCAAAATAAGTTATAAGTTCAAATATCGTTCATTGCGTCTCCTCGTCCTATCACGAAAGCTTGACCTCTTGCCTCGTTGCCATTGTTGTTGTTGTTTCCCCGGTTGTTGTTGTTGTTGTTCCCGTTGCCCTGGTTATTGTTGCGGTTCTGGTTCTGGTTCAACTGAGGACAATCGCGTTTGTAATGACCTTCTGCCCCACACTGGAAACATCCCCGGTTTCCACGCTGTGGTTGCTGCTGCTGCGGGTTTTGAGTAACTGGTGGCGGAAGTTGCTGGTTCTGATTTGCTGGCCGAGAGCTTCTACAATCCTTAGCCTCATGACCCATCTTGAGGCATCTTTGACATTGTTCCCTGCGACATCTTCCGCTGTGGTGTCGGTTGCATTTATTACACAATGGGTGAATTCCCCGATATCCACCCTGCCCCTGACTGCCAGATGATTGCTGACTCGAGTTCTGATAGTCATTTGTCTTGCGCTGCTGAGACTGAACAGAAACCGATCCCTTGCTGGAATCCCCCTCCCATTTCCTCTTGTTGTCACTGGGAGTAGCAGAAGTGGTGACAGCAGCAGTGGTAGCGTTGACACGTTTTGGCAGTCTGTTCTGATCCACTGCCTGATCTGTAATACGGTGAGCGAGACGCTGGATTTCCTGGATGTTGTCGAGGTTAGCCGAGGTAACGTGGCTCTGTATTTCTGGTGCCAAGCCTTTGAGATACAACTCAATTCGCTTGTATGGAGGGTCCACCATAGTTGGACATAACACAGCCAACTCATTTGATCTCTTGGTGTAAGCTTCGATTTCCGACCCAACCATTTTCAAATTATACAACTCGTCCTCCAACTTGTGAATGTCTTCTCTAGTGCAGTATTCCCTCTTGATCAGTTCTTTGAAATCATTCCAGGGTGTGGCGTTAGCAGCTGCCAACCCGAATATCTGCACTTGCGCGTTCCACCAAGTTAACGCGATTCCCTCTAGGGTACCGGTAGCGTATTTCACCCTGCGTTCCTCAGGGCATTCACACATTTCAAATACTGATTCTAGCTTCTCGAACCAGTGAAGGAGTCCAACTGCTCCTTCTGTGCCGCTAAACGTGCCGGGACGGCAGTCCATAAAGTTCTTGAATGTGCAGACAGGCTGTTGCGCGTGTTGACCTGCTTGGGCGGCTGCAACTGCCGCAGCAATGAGAGCCTCTAGCTGGGCTTGAGTCATGTTAATTCGTGCGGCCATTGATCTTCAATTCAAAGGCAACGTAAGTGAGAAAAGGTTCGCGAATAGTGCGATGACAGAAGAGTGTAAGCACGTAAGTGTTCTCAAGCAATAACAAGTAGTGAGCAAAGTAATGTAAGCATACTACGAGCAAAGTTCTATGCAAATTCTAGCATGTAGGCGATAAACATAAACCTTATTACCTAGGATGTCGAGTCTTGCACGTGGAGCGAAGCGTCGTTGTGGATCGTTGAGAGCACTTTTCTGGTTATAGTCTGGTTTTAATAAAAACGTTTTTCCATATTAAAACCAAGTTCTCTATAACCAATGGCTCTGATACCAATCTGTCACACCCCCAAAATCCACCTGCGGAGTATCACCGCTTGGGAGCGTGACTGACCAGGATCAAGCCACCAATCATATCGAACATGTAAGTATTATCAAATATAATAAATGTAAACCAATCATTCAATATGATAGGTGTTCAAAACATAATCATAGTTTATAAGTATAGCGGAAGCATAAGTACGAAAGCCCAAATGTGTAACATAAGTTTAATAAGTTCGAGACGTAATCCATTCTCCACAACGACCTGCTCCTCCCTGTGCAAGCTCCATAAATATCTAACGACCTGCAAGGCATGTAACAGAGGATCAACAAACTAGTTGAGCGAGTTCACAGTTAACAGTTCAGTAATAGTTTAGTGTGAGTAGAAGTATGTTCGTTCGTTTTGTCATGAATCGTATCAGTTTCCATCGCGGCCTCCCAGGCAGGTATGCGAAGATGTTAGGGGGATGTTCATCCCGTGTATACTAGACTAGGTTTATTTGTATCGCGGCCTACCAGGCAGGTGTGCGAAGAATAGTAAATTACAGTTCGCGGCCTTCCAAAGGCAGGTGTGCGAAGTCAGTCATAATATCGCGGCCAACCCTTGGCAGGTGTGCGAAGATCAGTTCAATAAGTGTTACTAGTCTAGTAGTAGTTCTAACAGTGGAGTATGTACAATAGTTAATCAAATCACATCACTACGTTCCCGTATAGATAAGTACCAGTAAATAATCAAATCCCATTCCCACCCTGGGAACCCCATGCCTTGGCTGTGTGAACTCACCTTGGTTTGCTCGGTATGATTCACTACGTGCTAGAAATTACTCAATCAAATCCTATATTAAGCACGTATACTTGATCAGTTCATGTTTCGTAATGTTTCGCATGCAGCATATACCACAAAGTATGTTTGACCGTTAATAACATGCATCACACGTCAGTTAATCATAATCATACAAATCTACGTTTCACATAAAGGCTTACTTCAATTTATTCGAACCATACGAAACAGAATCATTCAGTATTAATCAGAGTTATCATGCACACACACCTACTGACATGACTAACGAAGTCTCATGCACAAATTACATAGTTAATAACTAGTAGAATTATAATCAACAGGGTTATCAGTTGGAGTTGGTCAATAAATACCACCTCAGTAAAACAACTTGGGCTATATATATAACAATATTTACAAGGTCGGGCCTTGTATCATATCATACAAAAGAACTCGGACCTTCACAATTAAATAAACTTGGTCATATGTCCTCATATTAAACTCGGTCATCACCAGTTAATAAATTCGGACATAAGGCAACATACATATAATAAATCTACACTTCACATGCACTAAAAACAAACATGGCCGCCCACACATGATTGGACCAACACCCTATGACACTAGATGTAATTTTCACTTAAATCACTTCATGTGCAAGTCTGACCTAGCCGAAACCTATGAATTATTTTATTTGCTTGGTTTGCACATGTATAAAGTCAAAAGAATTTATGATATACCCTTGAAGGGCCGCCCCCACCTGCCAATCAAACATCACATGCCCTGCATACTATTTGATGGTCGGTTCTTTAATATTAGAGGACCAAGCCTCACATCCAATCGGTTGGCCACCCCCATGTCCTATTGGACCGCTATACCTAAGATAGTTGTTCATTGGCCGCAAATTATTACCCAAAAGCCAAGTTAATCACAAGCAAATTCAAAAAGATGATGGCTGACATTTGTAAACTCCTCAAAAGCTTATTGGACCAAAATTATGGGCATGTATTATTTATTAAACAAATTTCGATAACCATCACATTATATTGGCGCATGTATAACAACACAACATTCAAGAATAATATACATGTTGGCCGACAATTTAATAAGAACCCACATGTTCCTGACAACGATTCCTAATACACATGCACACCGACAACTACTACAACAAATGATTTAATTGGACCGTCAAGATTTCATAACCAACCAAATATCTATACTATCAAGTTGCAATCATCGATTGTCAGGCAAACAGTTAACACCCATATCATAATAGTCAAGTATTGATACAACTATGCCTAATAAGAGGATTTGATTTACAATAGTGAGACTGTACTAACCGAAGGCAATCGAGATGCTAAAGGAACTCGAAAGAAACGCTTCACGAGAGAGAGGTGCTGTCGTCAGTTTCAAGGAGGAGTTCTAGGGTTTTGTATTTTGATAATAGTTTCCCCTAATCTAGTATATAGTTTACACCCACAAGTTGGGCCGTAACTGGGCTTTTGGGCCGTAACATCACTTTCACTTTCTGTTTCGTCGAACCATGATTGACGAGACACTCCTGATTCGTTGTGATGGTTAACTAGTTCAAGAGTTTACTAACCGGTTCACTAACACATACGTTTTGTCTTTATCGTATAACACCTAACATATTCACAAATCGGGATACAATTCATTAAAGCAAAACATGATTACAAGTCATACAAATCACGTATTACAATTTGCACCGGTCAAAGTCAACGTAAATTTATGCGATAGTGTAAGTCGAAAAGTCGAGTTGTCACAATTTTAGAGCCTCGAAATGAGGTTAACGGAGGTTAAAAACGTCAAAAACAAGCTTAAACACGTGCAGGGACCATTTCTGTCATTTTTGAAACTTTGCTGAATCAGACACATGGTAGCGTAGCGCGACCATCCCCTGCCTATTCCGTCGTGCTACGCGACGATCATATCTGGGCAGAAAGTTTGTTTTCAGCATCAGTTTGTAAATTCAGGGGCCAATCTTGCAATTTCTTTGTGTGGTAGCCAAGTTACCACCTCTCCAAGGCTTTGCACCTGCTCCTAACACTTGTATGGTTGTGATTCATTGCTTAATGGCTAAACAAACCACTTGTCATGATCTTGTTGATCACCAACAAGTATAAATAGGCCACTCCATTCACTTGTTCATTGCTCATTCCTCATTCTTCACATCTCTTATCTGATTTGGGAGCTTTCTAATCTGCTTGGAACTTTATTCTTTGTAGAAAAGATAGCTAGGACCCTTTGTAAGTCTTCTTTCATGCTTGTTCTTTATGTTTAAGCAGAAAGTCAAACAGTAGTTTGACTTTCGGTTTTGACCATAAATTGGTCAAGTCAAAGTTCAATTGAACTTTGAAACGTGATTGTAATCACGATAGTTATAATCCTTCGTGATTATAGCCGCTGATTACCACGTTAGCTAGTTATAGTGTCGAGTCAAAGTTTCGGTCAAAATGCGTTTTAGCACGCATTTTGCCTCGGAACTACTTTAGGGTATCAAAACACTTTGTTTTGATACCAAATCAGTAGGTTAGATATGTTTTGACATGTTTAACACGACACTATTAGTTTGTGCTTGTTTAGGGTCGTAAGGTAAGCGGTCTAAACAACCGCTTATACTTCCGAACCCGACCCGTTTGGTCGATCTTTAGGATCCGACCAAGCACACTTAGTGATCATGGTTACATAGGTAATAACCACTGAGGTTATACCTTATGATCACATAGGATTGGTTAGTCATATGCTTGTTAGCTTGTATGCCCATAGAAAATGACCAAAATGCCCTTTTGAAGCATAAATCCGTATTTTGACTATGTGAACATAATTTTGACATATAACCTGATTTAGTAACATGTTTAGGGATTATAGGGCATGTAAGACTTGGCATAGCACATAGTTAACCATCCGAACATAGTTTTGCGCTAATGACGCCTTATAGTGACTTATGTTACCATAATGTGTCGAAACGGGTCAAAAGCACTTAGGTAGGCTTTCTAATCAGAATGTTGGGACTATTAAATCATACCATATGAGTTCAATTACTCATTTGATTTATAGAACCTCATTCTATCCTATCTCCCGATTTAGGAGCCGATTATTAACATAGTTACTATACTAGGTGCCGGTTAATTCCGTAACCCTTGGAGCTTAAATTGGTCTTATTCTCAAGACTAATTAGCAATCCCAAGTGAGTACATAGTTCCCCTATTTTACTGTTTTCAATTGTTTTGGGGTGATTCATATGTACAAAACGAATTACATGGTTTAAACGATGATTTCAAAAACGATTAAGATGGTTTATACTAAACTAATAACGATTTCAATAAGGTGAACAAGACTTGTTGGTTGTGATTACATAACGAATGACATTCATTAGCTTTGGCCGAGCCGACCAGTATTAGGTTATGGTACCATAGGATCTGACAAATCCCGTTATCAGACTACACCCATGGTTATGTGTGGGGGTTATGTAGGTAACGAACGAACCTGATGATTGTTAACTTACCCTTTGGTGGTTTGTTAATACGAAACGAGAAACGGGTTAGGCGAGTCACGAAGGTTTGAATGTTGTTAACGAGACGACCAAAAAGTAGTTTCGCTATTAAAACGAATACGATTTTGGGACGAGTTAAACGATTTGAAACGAGATACACGATTTGAAACGAGTAAAACGAATTAAACGATTGGTTTTGGGTAGTGATTAGATAATGGGACGGGTGTAGTATGATAGAATCATGGTAGATACGCCGTTGGTACATCTTATATATAAGTGCTTCTATCATGTTACATTGCGTGTCATTATTTAGTTCACTGGGGAAACGATTTTGAAACGAAGTCACACAACGAGGTTTTCGAAACGATATAAACCATACGAGTTTTATTAACGAGTTTTCTCGAGATGTTTACAAGTTGTTATACTAAAACAAATAACTTTGAGTTAAGAGTCATGGCTACGAGATTTTATAAACTATAACCAATTTGATTTGAGTTGGTTAATTTTGTTGCAATACACTTTTCAAAACAAGGTTTGTATTTTGACTCTTGTAGTCTAACGAGATACTGCAACATATAAACGAGCCATGAATCCGATACTCCCATAAAACCTATGTACTCGCCAGCATTTCTTTGCTGACTTTATTTTTACATATGTTTCAGGTGGTATTGCTTGATGTTGCTTGCTAGGAAGCGAGTTCACTTAGGATCTGGACAAGGCCTTAGTGACTTAAAAACAATTATAAACAATATGTAGTTTGTTTGGTTTAATGACAATGAACATTTCCTAATATTTCAATAAAACAAAACTTTTAACTACCATGGTTGTGGAACAATAATTCTGTCGCCTCACTCCCCGGCGTTTCCGCCGCGGTTTGTTGTTTTAACGCGGCCGGGGTGTGACACTAGTTCGGTAGACCTCGGAGGAGATGGAATCATTTCAGAAGCTTCAGTTTCCGTGAATCCAGGATTAGGATCCATTTCTACTTCTTGTGAAGGCTCTTGAGGAACGGATTGCTGGGCAGATGAAGTACCAATGTACTTTCTTGCTTTCTTCTTTCTCTTAATAGTCGTTTCCTTTTTCTGTAGTCGTTCCGCTTCGGTATCCGAAGGAACATATTCAGGGTCATCCTCTTGTCTAATCCTCCTGATTTTTTAACACCGCGTTCATCATAGTAAACTTCATATCCGGGCTCAGTTGGATTGTCATCTGATTCAGAACTCTCCTTGTCACCACCAGCTGAAGTGCCACCAGCTGCACCAGCAGACGATGCACCAACACCAGATATACCAACAGCACTAGCACCTGCATCACCTCCATCACCTTCTTCATTATCACTATCACTGTCAGACGAATCAGACTCCTCTGGACCAAACTTTTCAATCATCTTTTTCTTCAACTCCGGCTCTTCATTATCTGATTGGCTGTCATTGTGACGCCATTTATCATCTGCCGGAGCAATGTAGTCTGGTTTTCCAAGAGCACCTATCAACTTCCTAAGCGGATTGCTTTCGGTGTATCTCTTTACTGCAAGGCTCTTGAATATCCTTAAAGATTGCAAGATCATAGGTTCTATCTTCAGGATGTCGTCGTCGGCTTTTGGAAGGTTAGGATGCTGAATGTTCGTGATCATTTGAAGAAAACGAGGATACATCCAGAATTTGTTCCCGGTTGTTCTACCACCAATCCTCATCATATTTTCTTTCATATTGGAAAAGATATACTTTGAGATGCTAAGCGGTTTGTTCAGCACCAATGCCACCATGAAACCAACGAGATCGTTGCCTGCCATGTCATAGCCAGATCGCCTGTTGCTAAGACATTGAATAAGTACATGTAATAAAAACTTGTACCGCAAAGGCAAATCTCCCTTGTTAATTTGAGAACTGAAAACGTCACCAATACACTTCATCCGTAATAAGCAGCCACGAGTACACATGATTGGAATTGAGAACGGAGCATCAGGATCATCTTGTAGCTCTAGAACAGTGTTTAAGATTTCCGGTGAGACAACCACATTCAGATCGTTCACTTGCCCTTGAATGACTTCAGTACCATCAATTTGCACCACGCTAGCGGAATTCCAGAAAGCTTTAACGAGCGACTTGTAAACATGCGTTGAAAAGGTAACAGCTCTATGTATCCGCGACTCCCTAATCCACTGAGTAATTTCTTTCAATTCGCTGATCTTTTCTTCAGGATCCAGAAATGCAATTTGGTTGTGACGCTTCTCGGACATTATTTCCTCTTCAAATTTAATCTCCTCCTTAGTCGGGGCCTTACGTTTCTTTTCTTTCGGTGCCATTTGTATTGAAAACATCCACAATAAGTCTTGATTTTATAACATGTGCATTAGAAAAATCTCTATACAAGTTCAAGTGTGAATTGGACATTTATCACTCAAATGCAAGTCTACTGTGAAAGGCACCATACTTAGAAAATTTACTAAGTCCTGGACAACGAAACCTCAACATCTCAACAAAACTTTATTCTTCATGGCGAAACTCCCTTGGTCAACCAAAGTCAGAGTTGACTGTTGACCAGTGGAGTTTCGTCGACAACAGTTTGAAGAAACTTGAGTTTCGTCGATAAAGGTTCGAATAAAGTAGAGTTTCGTCGTTCAAGGAGTTCCGTCACAGCTAGGGTTACGTCGATTTGGGGGTTTTCAAACCAAAAGGAGTTTCGTCGATTGACAGTTAATCAATGAAATATCCTTAAAATCAAACACAAAGACACTCTGTTAAAATCAATCCCGACATAAGTTTATACTGAAACCACACCCAAATCTGTTAAAAACATCAACAATTAAAATCCCCTATTTTGTTTAACCATAACCCAACCCGAAACAAAAACCAAATCAGTGTTCAATATTAATACAACCCTAGTTCTAACAGTTTTAGTAAGAAACCCAAAACAAACACAAGTTATGTTCATGAAGACATCAAGAAAACAAGGTCTGCGAGGGTTTTTAGAAACAATCGGACAAAAAACAGAGGGTTCATAAGGTTAGAAACATTTGATCAAGCATTCGAATACCTCGATTTTGATGAAAAAAATAGAGAGAAGATGATGGGTTTTTGAGTTGGTGAAAACGGGTATGGGAGATGGAGTGTTGGGGAATATGAACAGGCAAGTGGGTATGAAGGGTTTGAAAAAATGATTTCCGATTTATCTGGGACCCCTTTATATACCAACTCACACGGCGAAACTCTATCTGCGATGTAACTTGACAAGGCTCGACGAAACTCTGTTCGGGCTTGGATTGGGCTTAAACATTTAGCCCATGACGAATCTTAAAAGGGCTGGGAAAGTTTCGTCGTGACCTCGACGAAACTTCTTGTGATCTCGACGAAACTCTTGTTTGGGCTTGCTTTGGGCTTGAACAGTTAGCCCATGATGAAAGTTAAAAGGGCCAATGGAGTTTCATCGTCATAAAGGAGTTACGTCGACCACTTTTCCACAAATTCACTAAGTCTTGAAAATTTTTGCACACCGAACAGATTTTGTTAATTTGAACAGATTTCCATTTTGATTGAGTTTACCAAATGCAAGGAAATTTTATGAAGTAGGCTTCAGGCTTTCGGCAGAAAACACTAAGTTACAACTTCGGCTAATTTAACAATGAACTTTACAACTACACTAAATTAGAATTTAATGTGACAACCGGTGATTTACGGCTCCTAATTATGCGATTAATAAACATTAGGACGATAATAAATAGTGATTAAGACAATGATTGACTTAATTAGGCCTTTGGAGTGCCCAGGAACATTTATTCGGCTTTACAGTGTGCGTATGATGATCTACGGAGAGATTGCGGAATATTAAACGATAACCAAACAAAACCGTACAAAATACTGACCACGCCGACAAGTACGAATTTTTTACGCGCATTATAAACTTATAAATTTAGTTTTTGCGAAATTATTCTGCTTCCGAACGTCACATAACGCAAACGTTGGTGATTAAACAATCAGGATGCTAATTGATTTTTGTAATCATGAAATCACTAACTATTATCAAATTTTCCATCACAAGACCCAGCAAGCGGTCTATAGAAACCCATCAAAACCGATTTATACATGGACCCAAAATACCACATGATAACATCCTAATTATCATATTATTTTATTTGAATTATACCAACTTTAAACCAAGTTAGACTTCGGAAACTACATTGTCCACTCCAACTATGCTCTGATATTATTTTAAATCTGATATTTTTCCTTTAACCTACAAGAGTATCTTAAAGTTAAATCTTGACACCTAAATTTACCTTTTTTGTTTACTCTTTAGATGACAATGGATCCAAGGAAAAATAATAGGAACAAATATCTTACAACTTTAAATACCCTTTCTAAACTTTCAAGACAAAATACATATAACTTTTGTAGGGGGGGGGGGTCTACCCCTTATTCCCTTCATTTGAGATCACAAACACACATGTCACACCTCCAAAATCCACACGCGGAGTATCACCGCATGGATGCGTGACATGACCAGGATCAAGCCACCAATCATATTGAACATTGCAAGTATTAAATAAAGTTCAACCCATCAATATAAAAGGTGATCAAAAACCAAACATAGTTAAAGTATTCAGCGGAAGCATAATTGTGAAAACCCAACATAAGTAATAAGTTCATAAAGTGTAAATGTTTAACATGGAACTCAACAGTCCATGTTCCCACAACGATCGCGCCTCCCGTGCAAGCTCCATGAGTACCTATTGTCCTGCAAGGCATGTAACAGAGAGTCAACAACTAGTTGAGCGAGTTCACAGTAGGGTGTTCAGTTAATGAGTTCATTTTCACAAATAGTAAGTTCGTTGCATAACCATGCGTTATTAACTAAGCCATTTATGTGTTCAGTTAGTGGGAGGCTTCCCATGTCGTATGCACTAGACTAGTTGTGCCAGTATGAGTTTACGTAGGTTTTACGTAAGTTTTCTTCCCAATCCGAGAACAGAAGTACGTACGAGGTTTACGTAGGTTTTACGTAAGTGCCCTTCTTAACCCGAGGACAGTAGTACGTGTGAGATTACGTAGGTTTTACGTAAGTGCCCTTCACAACCCGAGGACAGTAGTATGCACATGTTTACGTAGGTTTTACGTAACTGCCCTTCACAACTCGAGGACAGTGGTAAGTAGTCTAGTTGTGGCAAACGTACAAGTCTATCATAGCTATCCATCCCATTCCCAACCCACCGGGAATCCCATGCCTTGGAAGTGTGAACTCATCTTGGTTTGCTCGGCAGATACACAGGAAGGTTACTTGAGTTATAAGTGGTCAACCACGTCCTAACATGGTTACCATACAAGTCAGGTTTTGGTTTCAAGTAATTCACATAAGTTTACACATACCTAACAGGTTTCGAGCACGTATGGGTCATGGCAACACATAACAGTCAAGTACATCAGTTACACACGTAAAGCCTAACTTGTGCGATTTGAATATATTGGGCTGAATTGTAAGTCCACTAACATCTTGTGCGAGTGGATCGTTGAAACCCAAATACTGCCCGGCCCAATATAACAAAGTAGTCCAACATGCATACGGCCCAAATAAACAATCAGGAGTCTTGTGCGGTCCGGACGACTTGTGCGATTGGGATTGGGCTGTCCGGCCCAGCAACATCAACAGTTTACTCAATTGTGTGTGGCCCAACATATTGTGCGATCGGCACAGGCTTGTGCGATCCACAATATGTTGTGCGATCATGCATAAGTGATTTATACATAGTGCTTAAACAGTTGCACCTCAGCCGTCTTTAGCTTGTGCGACTAGTCCTTGTGCGATTCAAGGGCTTGTGTGATCAGAACTTGTGCGATCAGATCAGGTCTTGTGTGACCCGATCTTGTGCGACCGAGAGGCTTGTGCGATTGATTAACTAATTCTCGTAATTCATGCAATCAGTTACATCTAATCAATTAGTTTCCAAATTTATAATTTATCAATCAATGCTAACAACTTCCAAACCAAGTAGTAATCGATCAAACAGGGTTTTTAATATCAATTTCTTATGAACCCTAAAACATAACATCACAGTTATCATAACACTTAGCATATGGATCATGATTAACAACTTATCTCAACTTTCAATCGTATTAACAGATCGATGATTTCCAATACTAACATCCTCATTAACATGGAAACTTATTCGAATACAATTTATAACAGCCGATTAATTCATCATATATACATATAACCGAAATCAAGTGCATAGCTTCAAATCATGATTACTAGCATGGCCCCTAATAAATCACATGATAAAACAATATCCAAAACATGGTAAAACACTAACCGAATTAGAAGTTAACACAAGGGTGATCCGGTTAAGAAAACATCACGAGGTGGCTTCGGCTATGGGAAATTGCCATCGGCTTCAAGAGAGAGAGGAGGAGAGCGAGTAGGGTTTTGTGTGTGTTGTGTTTTGTAACTAGTGAGGAACACAATCCTATCCTAGGTAGTTGTATACGCATAAAAGGAGTGGGTCGAACCCATACATGGGCTGCCCATTGGGTTCGAGTACAATAAGTGCAAACCGAATGGGCTTGTGCGACTACCAAGCATATACACACACAATACATGCAATCACATAACATATCAACATAACATGTAACATTTATTCATAAAAACCAACACATCGATTAGTCACATAGGGTTTATACACGTTACATTAAACACAAAGACATGTTCTGAAATACGAGTTGTCACATTATCCCCAAGTTGAAAGAAATTTCGTCCCGAAATTTGGAACGTACTCACTGAGGAAGCTAGTTAAGTTGCATGGTTTTCCTGGTTTTCCTAGGGTGTCACATCCTCCCCCCGTTGGTTTGGAATTTCGTCCCGAAATTCCGCACTAGCTTCAGCCTTAGTAGTGGTTGTACTGTTTGCGAATAGTTGGGGATACTTTTGCTTCATTTGATCTTCGCGTTCCCAGGTGAACTCTGGGCCGCGACGGGAGTTCCAACGAACTCGAACAAGGGGTATTCTGGTGTGCTTAAGGACCTTAACATCCCGGTCCGTGATTTCAACTGGTTCCTCGACGAATCGCAACTGATCGTCGATAGTGAGTTCTTTCAAAGGGACTATAAGGGTCTCATCTGACAGACACTTCTTCAGATTCGACACGTGGAAAACATTGTGAACTGCACCCAGTTCTGCTGGTAGGTTTAGTTTGTAGGCCACTTTCCCTATTCTTTCTATGATTTCGAACGGTCCAACATACCGCGGATTGAGCTTGCCTCGTTTACCAAAACGAACTACACCTTTCCATGGTGAGACTTTTTAGCAGCACTCGATCCCCAACCTGGAACTCGAGTGGTTTCCTGCGCTTATCAGCGTAGCTTTTCTGACGATCACGAGCCGCCGCCATTCGTTGCCGTATCTGAGCAATTATTTCCGTTGCGTCTACCACAAGTTCTAGACCAGTAATCTGACTATCACCCACCTCTGCCCAACAAAGAGGTGATCGGCATTTACGCCCGTACAATGCCTCAAATGGAGCGGCTTGAATGCTGGTGTGGTAACTGTTGTTATACGAAAACTCTACTAATGGCAGATGTTTTTCCTAGCTGTTGCCAAAGTCAATAACACATGCCCGAAGCATGTCTTCTAGAGTCTGGATAGTGCGCTCAGACTGCCCGTCCGTCTGAGGATGATATCCTGTGCTCATGTCTAATCGTGAGCCAAAAGATTTGTGCATTGCTTGCCACAGTTCTGAAGTGAATCGTGCATCACGATCGGAAATAATGGAGGTTGGCATCCCGTGCCTCGAGACCACTTCTTTTAAGTAGATATCTGCTAGTGTAGAGAACTTGTCTGTTTCCTTGATAGCCAAGAAGTGTGCAGACTTAGTGAGTCGATCCACGATTACCCAAATAGTATCGTTTCCACGCTGGGATCTAGGCAGGCCAGTAACAAAATCCATGGAAATTTCCTCCCATTTCCATTGTGGTATCCTTGGTTGCTGAAGTAGGCCTGATGGTTTCTGATATTCCGTCTTGACTCTTGTGACAACTTGAATTTCCAAGATTCATATTTCGCATTTATTGCACGTTTTTTTTTTTGGGTAAAGGGTTACCCCAGGTGAATTTTATAAATAACTCAAATAAGTACAAGGGTATGCCAGAATGACACACCAACTAGGCTCCACAACCCGAAGCCTAGGAACAAAACAAAGAAAAAAACACAACCCAAGACAATCACAAAGTCTAAAAAACCAACAACAAAGACCAGCTAAAAAACAAAGCCACGAGCCCGACACTCGAGAAAGAACACACCCCAAAAGCTTGCTAGCCGCTAACCCGGATCTTCCTCCTGTTCACTTTCAGCGATCTCCCAATTCCTTAACATCCTGTCAACTTTGGCATCACCTTTGAAGTCAAACCCCATAAGTCGAAGCCTGACTGTCCTCTTGATTCTCCCAACCACAGATTCAACTTTAGCCCGATCATTTGAAAACAAACAATTGTTCCTCTCAAGCCATATAAAATAAGTGGTCGCCGCAATTACCAACTTGCTAACAATATGCTCCGCCTTCTTCGACGAGGCATGAAGCAACATCCAATCCATAATGGATTGCCAAGTATCATCAACCTGATCCAAGAACCCCATCGGTCTCATCTGCTGCCAAACCGTAGCCGAGAACGAACACTGAAAAAACAAGTGGTCTCTAGAATCACGATCATTTCTGCATAAGGGGCAACACATGAGATTCATGTTCGTTGCGCTACCTACTTCCCACTCAGCCAACCTGTCTTGAGTTTTAAGCTTATTTATTGCACGTTCATGTGTTGTTTAGTTGTTTAATTCAATATAACGTTTTGATACAATGAAGTGTATTGTGTGATTGTGCATGGTTATGTGTTAATTGTGATAAACCTGTCAAATATGTAAACTTGGTGGTGAAACTATGAAATGGTTATGAGATGGTGTACATGTGTAAAATATGATACTTAGGGATGCATAGAGCAATTAGTGAAACTTTGATCATTGTTAACCCTAATCCCTTTCACTAATCATTTTTTCACAAACCAAAACACGTACTATACTCTCTAATTCCCTAGCAATCATCACCATCATCATTGGCAAGCTATTCATCACTTTCGATTCCACATTTCTTTAGGATCATCACAAGGTAAATGATTATTGTTTATTGATTTCTTGATTCTATCAAATGATTATTGTTTATTGATTTCTTGATTATGTGTTCATGGAAAACCCTAGTTTCTCATGTGATATTCTGTGATTTGATCCTGGATAGTTGAGATTATGACGATGATTAGATGCATGCTTGATAGGTTATCATTGTGATGATTGTTGTTGTTTAGCATCGGTCGAATAATTTTGATTTCTGTCGTCGTTATGATTGGATTTAGGGTTTGCTTGAGCATAAGAACGTAACTGCAGAATGATATACGTAACTGCTTTAATCACAAAGATCGTAGGATTGAAATTGTTGTCTGAGTTTCTGTGCATAATTGATTGTCTGAGTTTCTAAAGTGTGCTCAAGGTCCGAGTTTCATACTTGGGCAATATATCCGACTTTTATTTATATATATGGTCCGAGCTTCAAGCCATGTCATCTTGTCCGAGTTTTTTTGGAATAAAAGGAATTTGGTCCGAGTTCTTAAACCAAACCCTTGTCCGAGTTTTATTGGACCAAAGGGGGGTCCGAGTTTGAAAGGGG
This sequence comes from Helianthus annuus, assembly GCF_002127325.2. Taxonomy (NCBI): domain Eukaryota; kingdom Viridiplantae; phylum Streptophyta; class Magnoliopsida; order Asterales; family Asteraceae; genus Helianthus; species Helianthus annuus. Next base: position 89,360,739 of record NC_035448.2, read on the forward strand.
CAGCCCCCTCTCTTGTCCGACCTTGTGAAGGTCATCTACCCGAGTTTCTTGGCCCAAACCCCCACCCGTCCGAGTTCTTTTGTGGTGTGCGTGTCCGACCTTGTGATCCCACCTAATTGGTCCGAGTTTCATTTCCTTCTTGTGTCCGACTTTCAAAATCACCCACATGGCCCGAGTTTTAGAAGGCCCATGGTCTGAGTTTATGTAACTTGTTTCTCATAGTCCGACTTTCAAACAGTGATCTACCCCTCCGTCTTTTGTTAGAACTTTTGTATATTATGGTTGTTTATGAGTTTGATTACCTGTTAAGGGATTTAAATGGGTAGGATGTAACTGTGTTACACTGATTGGATATAAACAATTTATGCCAATTGATTAGTTGGTAAACTGTAGCGGGTGATATCGATAAACTACGCTAGAGAGTACATTAAGTTAAACGTGTGAACCTAGTCATGACTGTAAAGGTGTTAACTCAGTAAACGTGTAAATTTGCTAGTGTGTAAATCCTGTTAAGTGTGCAAACTTGGTGAAGTATGTTAACTACATGTTCTTCCTATCGAGCGTGAATTGTATGAAGACGATTAACTGGTTGTATTGCCTGCCGTTAACTGTTACACACACGTTGTGATGAACTTTACATGCGAAACCTTACAAACATGAACTGACTGTGTGAAAATGCATTACCATAGGCCTTGACTGATTGATTGATTGTTTACGAGCACGTAGATAGCATACCGAGCAAACCAAGGTGAGTTCACACCCTTACTAAGGCATGGGATTCCCAGGGCACGGGAATTGGGATTGAAGGATTGAGATTGAATAGAACTGTACTTACACTATTACTAGACTACCATACCATCGTCCTCGGTTGTGCAGGACACATACGTGCAATCTACGTGCACATATACTTACTACTATCCTCGGTTGTGAAGGATACTTATACATATTACTATCCTCGGTTGTGAAGGATACCTATACATATTACTATCCTCGGTTGTGAAGGATACTTATACTTAATTACTATCCTCGGATGTGAAGGATACCCACGTAAGACCTACGTGAACTTATACTTACTACTGTTCTCGGATTGTGAAGAACACATATGGTTACGAATAGTCTAGTGGTTATACAACATGGAAAGCCCCCACCAATAGAACGTACTAACGACCCAGTAGAGCCACCTGTTACAAACGAACTTACTATTACGCATTTACTTTCTGTGAACTCGCTCAACTAGTTGTTGATCCTCTGTTACATGCCTTGCAGGTCGTTAGGTATATGGAGCTTGCACATGGAGGAACGGGTCATTGTGGGCTTGGATCGTGATTATCTTATTGAACACTTATGACATTTCGTACTTAATTATGTTGGGTTTTGATTTTACGCTTCCGCTAAACAATGATATCTTACTTATGTTTTGGAAACACCTTTCATATGGATTTGGTTTGGTTTATATTGCAATTACTCTTACTTTATACAATGTTCTATATGATTGGTGGCTTGATCCTGGTCAGTCACGCTCCCAAGCGGTGATACTCCGCAGGTGGATTTTGGGGGTGTGACAGATTGGTATCAGAGCCATTGGTTATAGAGAACTTGGTTTTAATATGGGAAAACGTTTTTATTAAAACCAGACTATAACCAGAACGGTGCTCTCAACGATCCACAACGACGCTTCGCTCCACGTGCAAGACTCGACATCCTAGGTAATAAGGTTTATGTTTATTACCTGCATGCTAGAACTATGTAGAACTTTGCTCGCATTACGCTTAGATACACATGACTTTATTACATGAGAATACCTACGTGCTTACGCTTTTCTGTCATCGCCCTACTCGCGAACCATTCTCACTTACGCTACTTTTACAATGAAGATCATGTCCGGACGTGTGAACATGACTCAAGCCCAGCTAGAGGCTCTCGTACAAGCTCAAGTTGCTGCGGCACTTGCAGCCGCACAAGCAGGTAGTATACCCTGCAGTATAGACTCACACTAGGATCCTTAGATCCTGCATTAACTCTCGTATTTAACTTCGTCCTATTCATACACAATAGGTCAACACGCGCAACAACCTGTCTGCACTTTCAAGAACTTCATGGACTGTCGCCCAAGTACTTTCAGCGGCACAGAGGGGGCAGTTGGACTCCTCCACTGGTTTGAAAAGCTCGAGTCTGTGTTCGAGATGTGTGAATGCCCTGAAGCTCGCAGGGTGAAATACGCCACTGGCACGCTAGAAGGAATAGCACTAACTTGGTGGAACGCCCAAGTTCAGATCTTAGGGTTGGCAGCTGCTAATGCCACACCCTGGAATGATTTCAAGGAACTGATCAAGAGAGAGTACTGCACTCGGGAAGACATTCATAAGCTGGAAGATGAGTTGTACCATCTGAAGATGACTGGATCGGAAATTGAAGCTTACACCAAAAGGTCAAACGAACTGGCCGTGCTGTGTCCAACTATGGTGGACCCTCCGATTAAGCGCATTGAGTTGTATCTCAAAGGGTTGGCGCCAGAGATCCAGAGCCATGTTACTTCGGCTAATCTTGATAACATCCAGGATATTCAACGCCTCGCTCACCGCATCACAGACCAGGCAGTGGATCAGAACAAACTGCCTAAACGTATCAGTGCTACTGCTACCGTTACTACTTCAGCTACTCCTGCTACTCCCAGTGACAGTAAGAGAAAATGGGATGGGGATTCCAGCAAGGGATCAGCTTCAGTTCAGTCTCAGGCCCAGCAGCGGAAGACTGACAGTTATCAGAGTCCCAGCCAGCATTCCTCAGGTAGTCACAGGCAGGGCGGATATCGAGGGAACCTCCCAAAGTGCAACAACTGCGGCAGACACCACAGTGGCCAGTGTAACAAGGGTCGCTGCCAAAGATGCCTCAAGACGGGTCATGAGGCCAAGGATTGTAGAAGCCCTCGTCCTGCGAACCAGAACCAGCAGCAGCCACAAGCACAGCAGAATCAGCAACAGGGCAACAAAGTATGTTTTCAGTGTGGGGCAGAAGGTCACTTCAAGAGGCACTGTCCTCAGCTAAACAGGAACCAGAACAACAATCACAACAATCAGGGCAATGGCAACAACAACAGGGGAAACAACAACGGCAACGAGGCAAGGGGTCGTGCATTTGTGTTAGGGCAGGGTGATGCCAGGAATGATCCCAACGTCGTTATGGGTAAGTTTCTTCTCGACAACATTTACGTTACTGCTTTATTTGATTCGGGTGCGGATACAAGTTACATGTCTTTGAAAATGAGTAAATTGTTAAAACGTACATCAACACCCCTAAACAACAAACACGTCGTAGAACTAGCTAATGGTAAGAGTTTAGAAGCCACGCAGATAGTCAGGGGTTGTAGTATCGTCTTAGCCGGTCAAACATTCTCGATCGACCTTATTCCCATAGTCTTGGGAAGTTTTGATATCGTTATTGGGATGGATTGGTTATCCCAACATCAGGCAGAGATCTTATGCAGTGAGAAGATTATTCGCATTCCACGTTCTGGTCAAGAACCTCTCGAAGTTCAAGGAGACAAGAGTGGTGCAGTGGTAGGCATCATCTCTTTCTTGAAGGCTCAGAAGTGTCTGCGGAAGGGTCACACCGCAATCTTGGCACTCGTTTCGGATGCATCAGTGAAGGAAAAGAAACTGGAGGATATTCCAGTTGTACGCGACTACCCTCGGGTGTTTCCTGAAGACTTACCTGGCTTACCGCCACATCGCCAAGTCGAATTTCAAATCGAGCTCGCTCCAGGAGCAGCACCCATAGCTCGCGCACCATATCGTCTAGCTCCATCAGAACTGGAAGAACTGTCGAAGCAGCTACAAGAGCTCTTGGAAAAGGGCTTCATTCGTCCAAGCTCTTCTCCATGGGGAGCTCCAGTGTTATTTGTGAAAAAGAAGGACGGTACCTTCAGGATGTGTATAGACTACAGGGAACTCAACAAGGTGACGGTGAAGAACCGTTATCCTCTTCCACGCATAGATGACTTATTCGACCAGTTGCAAGGGTCGTGCTACTATTCGAAGATAGACCTGAGGTCAGGGTACCATCAGCTGAGAGTCCGAGAGGAGGACGTCTCCAAAACCGCATTCAGAACTCGTTATGGTCACTATGAGTTTCTTGTTATGCCGTTCGGGTTAACGAACGCGCCTGCCGTATTTATGGACCTTATGAACAGGGTGTGCAAACCCTATCTTGACAAATTCGTCATAGTATTCATCGACGACATTCTGATTTACTCCAAGAGTTAGGAGGAGCACGAGCAGCACCTACGCCTTATTCTGGAACTCCTACGGAAGGAACAGCTGTACGCTAAGTTTTCGAAATGCGACTTCTGGCTTCGTGAAGTCCACTTTCTAGGCCACGTAGTGAACAAGGATGGGATCCATGTCGATCCATCCAAGGTAGACTCGATCAGAAACTGGGCTGCACCACGTACACCAACGGAAATACGCCAATTCTTGGGTTTGGCGGGGTACTACAGACGGTTTATTAAAGACTTTTCAAAGATTGCTCAGCCGCTTACACTACTGACACAGAAGGGTGTCACCTACCGTTGGGGCAATACGCAGGAAACTGCTTTTCAGCACCTAAAGGATAGACTTTGCAGTGCACCTATCCTCTCTTTGCCAGAGGGCACAGATGACTTCGTGGTTTATTGTGATGCATCCATTCGGGGACTTGGGTGTGTGTTAATGCAGCGCGACAAGGTTATTGCTTACGCGTCACGCCAACTTAAGATTCACGAACGGAACTACACGACGCACGATTTAGAGCTGGGAGCTGTTGTTTTCGCGCTTAAGATATGGCGACACTACCTGTACGGTACCAGGTGCACGATTTACACCGATCACAGGAGTCTCGAGCATATCCTTAAGCAAAAGGATTTGAACATGCGTCAACGAAGATGGGTTGAACTACTAAACGATTACGAATGCGCTATCAAGTATCACCCAGGCAAGGCTAATGTTGTGGCTGACGCCCTCAGTCGGAAAGATACTTTACCTCGGCGCGTGCGAGCGCTACAGCTTACGATTCAGTCTAGCCTTCCTGCACAAATACGAAATGCTCAGGCAGAAGCATTGAAACCAGAGAACGTCAGGGCTGAAGCCTTACGCGGCTCAAGGCAACGACTAGAACAGAAGGCAGACGGCGCCTACTATGTGACGGGGCGTATTTGGGTCCCACTTTATGGCGGTCTACGAGAGCTTGTGATGGACGAAGCGCACAAGTCTCGCTACTCGGTACACCCAGGGTCGGATAAGATGTACCACGACATCAAAACAACATACTGGTGGCCAAGTATGAAAGCCCACATCGCCACCTATGTTGGCAAGTGCTTGACCTGTGCAAGAGTCAAGGTTGAATATCAGAAACCCGCAGGCCTACTTCAACAGCCTAAGATACCTCAATGGAAATGGGAAGAAATTTCCATGGATTTCGTTACAGGCCTACCTAGATCTCAGCGTGGGAACGATACAATATGGGTAATCGTGGATCGACTCACCAAGTCTGCACACTTCCTAGCTATAAAGGAAACGGATAAGTTCTCCACTCTCGCAGACATTTATCTTAAAGAAGTTGTTTCGAGGCACGGGGTGCCCACCTCCATCATTTCGGATCGGGATGCACGATTCACGTCAGAGCTATGGCAAGCGATGCACAAAGCGTTTGGCTCTCGTTTAGACATGAGCACAGCATATCACCCTCAGACGGATGGGCAGTCTGAGCGCACGATTCAAACTCTAGAAGACATGCTTCGAGCGTGTGTTATCGATTTCGGCAACGGCTGGGAAAAGCATCTCCCTTTGGTGGAGTTCTCATACAATAACAGTTATCACACCAGCACTCAAGCCGCTCCATTTGAGGCATTGTACGGACGTAAATGCCGGTCACCTCTCTGTTGGGCAGAGGTGGGGGATAGTCAGATCACGGGTCCAGAGATTGTTGTGGACGCCACAGAAAAGATTGCACAAATACGACAACGCATGGCGGCAGCACGCGACCGTCAGAAAGCCTACGCGGATAAGCGTAAGAGGCCATTGGAATTTCAGGTCGGGGACCGGGTTTTACTTAAAGTCTCACCCTGGAAGGGTGTGGTTCGTTTTGGTAAACGAGGCAAACTCAATCCACGGTATGTTGGACCGTTCGAAATCACTGAAAGAATAGGCCCAGTAGCCTACAGACTGAACTTACCAGCTGAACTCGGTGCAGTTCACAATGTATTTCACGTGTCGAATCTGAAGAAGTGCCTGTCAGATGAGACCCTCCTAGTTCCTTTTAAGGAACTCACTATCGACGAGCGGTTGCAGTTCGTTGAGGAACCCGTAGAAATCACGGACCGGGATGTGAAGGTCCTCAAACACAAGAGAATCCCTCTTGTTCGAGTTCGTTGGAACTCCCGACGTGGCCCAGAGTACACCTGGGAACGGGAAGACCAAATGAAAGAAAAGTACCCCCAGTTATTCGAAAACCGTGCAACCACTACTGAGACTGAAGCTACTACTACTGAATTTCGGGACGAAATTCCAAATCAACGGGGGGATGATGTGACGCCCCAGGAAAACCAGTGAACAGTACAGCTTACCTAGCTTCCTCAGTGAGTGCGTACCAAATTTCGGGACGAAATTTCTTTTAAGTTGGGGATAATGTGACAACTTGAATTTCCAAGATTCTTATTTCGCATTTATTGCACGTTCATGTGTTGTTTAGTTGTTTAATTCAATATAACGTTTTGATACAATGAAGTGTATTGTGTGATTGTGCATGGTTATGTGTTAATTGTGATAAACCTGTCAAATATGTAAACTTGGTGGTGAAACTATGAAATGGTTATGAGATGGTGTACATGTGTAAAATATGATACTTAGGGATGCATAGAGCAATTAGTGAAACTTTGATCATTGTTAACCCTAATCCCTTTCACTAATCATTTTTTCACAAACCAAAACACGTACTATACTCTCTAATTCCCTAGCAATCATCACCATCATCATTGGCAAGCTATTCATCACTTTCGATTCCACATTTCTTTAGGATCATCACAAGGTAAATGATTATTGTTTATTGATTTCTTGATTCTATCAAATGATTATTGTTTATTGATTTCTTGATTATGTGTTCATGGAAAACCCTAGTTTCTCATGTGATATTCTGTGATTTGATCCTGGATAGTTGAGATTATGACGATGATTAGATGCATGCTTGATAGGTTATCATTGTGATGATTGTTGTTGTTTAGCATCGGTCGAATAATTTTGATTTCTGCCGTCGTTATGATTGGATTTAGGGTTTGCTTGAGCATAAGAACGTAACTGCAGAATGATATACGTAACTGCTTTAATCACAAAGATCGTAGGATTGAAATTGTTGTCTGAGTTTCTGTGCATAATTGATTGTCTGAGTTTCTAAAGTGTGCTCAAGGTCCGAGTTTCATACTTGGGCAATATATCCGACTTTTATATATATATATGGTCCGAGCTTCAAGCCATGTCATCTTGTCCGAGTTTTTTTGGAATAAAAGGAATTTGGTCCGAGTTCTTAAACCAAACCCTTGTCCGAGTTTTATTGGACCAAAGGGGGGTCCGAGTTTGAAAGGGGCAGCCCCCTCTCTTGTCCGACCTTGTGAAGGTCATCTACCCGAGTTTCTTGGCCCAAACCCCCACCCGTCCGAGTTCTTTTGTGGTGTGCGTGTCCGACCTTGTGATCCCACCTAATTGGTCCGAGTTTCATTTCCTTCTTGTGTCCGACTTTCAAAATCACCCACATGGCCCGAGTTTTATGTCACACCCCGACCACGTAGAACATACAAAACGTGGCGGAAACGTCGGGGAGTGTTGTAACAGAATCAATTGTTTCAAATCCATGGCAAATGAAGTTTCGTTTTATAAATCAAACATGAAAGTTTACATTGTCTGAACAAGAATCAAAGTGTACATAACATAAATTAACTAATTCTTGTCTCGTTTTAAGTCACTAAGGCATAGGTCCGCCTAAGTATGTCTTGATAAGTCCTATGCATCATCTCCTGAAAACACATGTGAAAGTAGGTACGTCAGCATAAAAATGCCTGTGAGATACATTGGTTTTGTGAAAACGGGATTCATGACTTATGTTTGAGAAATGTTTAGTCATGAACCTTGTAATTTGCTTTGTCTTGTAAATCATTTGAAAAACGATAAGATCAGATGATATGTATAAATAAGAGAACACTGTATGGTTAAACGGATAACCATGTAAAATGAGTTTGTAAAACAATGTCTCATGAAAAGTGTGTTATTTGTATAAAATGTCATATGTCTCAAATTGAAGTGATTCAAATAACGCTACGATATGTAATACCATACAAACACTTATATATAGGAAGTACCAGCGGCGTATCCACCATGCTTGTATCATATTACACACGCCTCGTTACTTAATCACTTACTCAAACCAAACCATCGAGATGAAGTGTTTAACAATTGTAGAAATGTTCATGTATAGTCAAATGTCTATTGTCAATGTAAATCATGTCAACTGATACAACTGGTTCACACGGTTCAACGGTTACAGACGGTTCATGTAATCAAAGGGTTAAAACGGTTCACATAGTCAAATGGTTACAACGGTTCAAAATGTAGCATAATGTGTTCATATGCTGGATGAGCATATGCAACAGAGATGCAATGTAACACAATGTACTACGTATGCACACAATGGGCGTACGTAGCATGAAATGTATTGTAGAGTACAACGGTTCAAAATGTAGTATAATGTGTTCATATGCTGGATGAGCATATGCAACAGAAATGCAATGTGTAACAATGTACTACGTATGCACACAATGGGCGTACGTAGCATGAAATGTATTGTAGAGTACAACGGTTCAAAATGTAGTATAATGTGTTCATATGCTGGATGAGCATATGCAACAAAAATGCAATGTGTAACAATGTACTACGTATGCACACAATGGGCGTACGTAGCATGAAATGTGATGTAAAGCAATGTACTAAGTACGCACACAATAGGCATACATAGCATAAGCACAATGAAATCATGTACTATATATGTACTATCGAACATAGCAGTATATGATGTGAAAACCGGAAAGCATGAAAGTAGCAAGTAGGCACATGTGTTTCACCCCAAAACAGTTTGGAAAACAGTAAAAGAGGGGTTCAATGTACTCACATTGACTCCTCGAAAACATGTAAAAGATGGGGTTCAATGTACTCACCTGAGATTGCTTTGGAGTTCTTGTATAATAACCAGCTAATGCTAAAGATCACGGGATATCAAACGGCACCTAATTGGTAGCTATGTTAATATACCGGACCAAATCGGAAGGATCGGATAGTACGCGGGTTCGTAAACCAAACGAGTATGGAGACTCGTGTAATATGGTTTAACAAAGCCTATATACTAAAATGAAACTTAACCTAAGTGCTTACGCCCCATCATGACCCGTTTAGGTAGCTTAGGCTACCCTAACGCGTCGTTCGCGTAGAACGCGTCTGGAACGCCTAACATCGTGACCACAAGGTATAACCTCGGAAGGTTATAGCTATGGTCACCTAATGTGTTTGGTCGGATCCTAAAGATCGACCAAATGGGTCGGGTTCGAAAGTATAAGCGATGGTTTAGATCGCTTACCTTACGACCCTGTATAAGCACTAAACTAAAAGTGACGAGCTAAGCATGTTAGAACATGCTTAACTAAGTTTAGAAAACAGGTTTGACATCAAAACAAACGGCTTTGATGCTCACGAGTAGTTTGGTTACAAAATATGAAAGAATGCACATTTTGGCCGAAACTACGACCCGTCACTGAGCCTAGTTAACGTGGTGATCAGTAGGTATAGTCACTACGGACTATAACCATCGTGATCACGCTCACGTTATGAAGTTCCATGAACTTTGCATCGACCATAAGCTGGTCAATGCAGAAAGTCAACAAAACGTTGACTTTCGGACTCGAAAAGCGATAAAAGAGCGAAAGAAGACTTACGGAAGGTCCCCGAGTGCTAATCTAGATCAAATAGCTCAGGTATGGAACAATGGTTCCAACTTAGAGCCTTAAGATCAGATTTTGTGGGTTTTTGGAACAAAGGGGGGGGGTATTTATAGGAAAAGTGGAACCGTTAGGATCGTTTATCGAATATCGTGCCGCGATCTCGAGCGTACACTTGTCAAATTCTTGTGGTAAGTCAGAAATTGCCCCTTGGCTCTTGATTGGGTGAAAGGGCATTGCCTCTTGATCGAACGAAAGGCCAACTGCATTAAATAGATACATTGAATCTGTCTGACAGTCTCACGCGCCCCGCCTAAGGTTCCCAGATCAGAATTTACAATTTTGGTCCCTGCACTTCAGAAACACGTATTTTGGCCCATTTTTGGCACGTTTAAGCCCCGTTAACCTCATTTCAAGGCTCTAAGATGAAGTTAAAGTGTAGGGGACATGAAATATGCTCAAAAATATTCCGGATGTCGGTTCGTTTGGCCGTACGATTGCGATGTTCGCTTAATTACGACGGAATGCGCATAAGCGCGAAAGACGATCCAAATGACGCGACGAATGGATTTTTCTCATGCCCAACACTAAGGCATAATATAAGGATGCTTACATAAATTTTTGGATGTCCGGATGTATTCAGAACGTAAGTTATGCGCGAAAGTGCAAACTTGAGCACTTTTTGACACTTTTAGTCCCTGAATGATCCAAAAGTTTGTTTTAGCATACCAAACACCTCAAAGCCTATTTCTAAGCTATGTAGAGGATATTTAGGGTATGCTTAACTTATGAACATGTTCCGGAATGTTCGTTACAGTTCAAATTGGCATACTTTCGCAGTTTGTCAAGTTTAGTCCCTGTAAGCGAATTAACTTGTTTTTGCTATACCCAAGCCTTCAAAACTTATTTCTAAGTTATGTAAAGGTTATTTAAGGTATGTTGAGTATATGTTGATGTTCCGGAGTATTTGTCGCATTAAACTGAGTACGTTTACGCACCAGTTTGCGTATAATGCTCTAGAAAGCAATGTAGAGTTTGAAATTGAACAATAATTGATATGTGCAAAACATACACATATTTGTACAAGATCCCAAGTATGAAATACAATATTTCATCGGCTTGGTATTTGTTCGATGGTCGCGGTGACACAGGTGTCACAGTCTCCCCTACTTTAGGAAATTTCGTCCCGAAATTTATTCGTAGGAGTCTATTTGTGAATTTGCCAAATAACCACCAATGATATGTAAGGCAATATCTTGTCATTTCCTTAACGGTCATTCTTCCGAAACGAAAATGAACAGACGGGTTATTTTCAATGGTTGCTTCATCAGAATTGGAAATGAAGGATTACACAACGGATATTCATTTCCTCAACGGAAAATCTTCAGAAACGAAAATGAACAAACGGGGTCATCTTCAACGGTTGCTTCCTCAGAGTTGGAAATGAAGTATTACACAACGGATATTCATTTCCTCAACGGATAATCTTCAGAAACGAAAATGAACAAACGGGGTCATCTTCAACGGTTGCTTCCTCAGAGTTGGAAATGAAGTATTACACAACGGATATTCATTTCCTCAACGGATAATCTTCAGAAACGAAAATGAACTAACGGAGTCATCTTCAACGGTTGCTTCCTCAGAGTTGGAAATGAAGGATTACACAACAGATATTCATTTCCTCAACGGATAAATCTTCAGAAACGAAAATGAGCTAACGGAGTCATCTTCAACGGTTGCTTCCTCAGAGTTGGAAATGAAGGATTACACAACGGATATTCATTCCCTCAACGGATAATCTTCAGAAACGAAAATGAACAAACGGGGTCATCTTCAACGGGTATTCTTCAGATTTGGAAATGAAGGATAAACGGATATTCATTTCCTCAACGGATAAATCTTCAGAACGAAAATGAACAAACGGAGTCATTTTCCTCGACGGGTATTCTTCAGATTTGGAAATGAAGGATAAACGGATATTCATTTCCTCAACGGATATTCTTCAGAAGTGAAAAATGAATAGCTAGTTCATTTTTCCTCAACGGATGCTTCATCAGAATTGGAAATGAATAGGGTTAACTCTAGACACATGACAGAACTTGCTGTGATTTCTGTGCACTAAATTCCATAATTATGTATGCATCCATAATTACGTAATCCCTTGCACAGTCCGCACAGTTTGTTTTGTAATGTTTTGGGGAAGGATATCAAACTTGTGACGAGGGTGACTAGACTTCCATCGGTTCCTTTTAATTAGATCGACAGGGGATCCTCTTGGTTAGGCCACCAAGGAGTCCTTTCAGCTATATCATCACATGATATCCCTAACCAGATTTTTGGATGAATCTGTTTAGCTAGACCACTCAAGGGGTCTAATTATGAAGTAGTACTTTATAATCCGAGGGACTTAACTATAACATAGAAGTCCATTGAGGATTTTAAGTAATATCTTTGGGCATCCTACTATGAATCTCTTGTACACGGATATGTAAGATTCTACGAAGATTTGGATAACATAATTTGGATCACACAACAATACATAAGGAAACACATAAGCACATAGTCACATAATTGTTTAATTTGATCATAATTTGTTATTAACTTGTTATCGATTGAATACGGATATGGAAACCTGTCGACGGATCTCAATGTTCACTGGAATTTATCTGAGAAGATAGAAAGATCTCCCAAAATTCGATTTTTGATTACAAGGAATCACCACATTCGAATGAAGGTATACAACAATTAAAGACTTACGGGAGATTCCTAGGTACCCTATTAAGGATTTATAGTGGTACCTTGGGTATTCGTCTTGTGTTGTAACCTGCGCCTTGTACTTCGTTTCCTTAAAATAAACGGGTACTTAGGAATTCCGTGGAAGACGCAAGCGATTATAGAATGGGAGAATTTTGGGGGTAGTTTGTTCTTCAAGGAATACGGTTCCTTGATTGTCGGTATTGCAAGGGATATGTCGTTTATACATGCAACCATAGAAATACATTGCAATGTAAATGAAAGATTTATTTATAAACAACGATATCAACTGTTCCTTGGATCTTGACAACAAAAGAAACTTAATACATAAGACATGATTATTTCTAAACGATGTTGTCTTCTAGTCAGTCGGGTGATCATCCTTGTGCTGGATTTGCATTAGCAAGCTTTGGGCAATTTCTTCGGAAATGACCCATCTCGCCACAGTTGAAACAAGAACCTGGTAGGAAACGACCTAGAGCGGGATTGTTGCCAGCTTGGTTTGGTGCAGCTGCGGCTGGGCAGATTCTTGTTGTATGGCCTATGAGTCCACAAGTTTGGCATTTGCGGCACTGTACATTAGCGTGATGATGGAGGCTACATTGGTTGCACAAGGGTGCAGTTCCATTGTATGGTTTTCTAGCAGGGGGTTGAGCTGGTTGGTTGGGGACGGCTTGACCATTGTGAGCGACCACGGCGAAGTTCTGAGAAGCCTTCCGCTTCCTTGACTTCTTAGGAGATTCAGTCTGTTCATCCATGGTCTTTGATTCCTCGATTGAGTTCGATTCCCCGGCCGATTTCTTGTCACCTTTTCGAAAAAGTTTATGCTTTCTGATCTGCGATTCAGTTAAGGTTGCAGATAGCTCAATGGCCTGACGGAGTGTGGTAGGGTTGCTACCAGTGACAATGTCTTGTACCGAGTCAGGCAGGCCGTCGATGTACCTTTCGATAGCCTTGTCGAGTGGGGCGACCATAGTCGGGCAAAGTAGACTCAACTCCTCAAACCTATCAGTATATGCCCTGTGTTCGCCACTATCTTGTTTCAAATCATCAAACTCCTTCTCCAACGCTCGTTGTTCATGACGAGGACAAAACTCTCTCATCATAAGTGCTCTCAGTTCAGCCCATGTTTGTGCTAGAGCAACATCTGCACCACGGTCTCTCATTACCCCGTTCCACCATGTAAGAGCCCTCTTCTGAAACACACTCGAAGAAAACTCGACCTTGCGATTTTCCGGACACTGCACGTGGCGAAAGGTATTCTCGATGCTCTCGAACCATTGGAGAAGCCCAGTTGCTCCCTCAGAACCACTAAACTTGAGTGGTTTAGCCGAGTTAAAGTTCTTGAAATTGCATGTACCATTGTTGTTGTTGTTGGCTTGGTTCCATTGAGCAAAGAGATTTGGGAATTGAGCAGCCATCTGCTGCGCAATAATTTCTGCCAGCTCGGCAGTTGCTATCTGGTGTTCGCGTCGAGGAGGCATTCTAAAAGAGGAAAACATGAAAGGAAACAAATAAAATGGTATTGGGTAAGAATAGGATGTTACAATCACTGACCATAATCACGGTTGATGGTCACTTGTTTGAATCATGAAGCAAACAAACAACACCAAGGCTGAATCAAAGCAAATAGATCCTCATAGTGTATCGCGAAGACATGCTCGCCTATAAGTGGACACTCACCCCAAGAGTTCCCAGGTAAGAGTGACTGGTCCGATTATGTGGATTTGTACGAACACCCTAACCTTAGACAGAAAACCCAGGGTACATGCATTCACTTTTCCAGTTCGCACGTGTTCACACTAGTTAGGACCCAAAACTTTGACGGGAGTTTTTGAAAATTCAAAGGGGTTCAAAACCTTATAACAGAGGGTTCAAAACCTAGTAATCAATCATCCTAGAACAGATGATTGGTTTTCAAAGCGGTTTTGAAATTTATGTTCTTGTTGTGGTCGTCGCCTAAGGATAGGTGACGGTATTGTTTTGTGACTAAACGCTAGTAAACTCGCGTTAGGGTCCTAGGAAGGTTATAGACTAGGTCAAAGCATTACTAATAACCTAATTCCCTATAACCATTAGCTCTGATACCAACTTTTCTATCACACCCCGACCACGTAGAACATACAAAACGTGGCGGAAACGTCGGGGAGTGTTGTAACAGAATCAATTGTTTCAAATCCATGGCAAATGAAGTTTCGTTTTATAAATCAAACATGAAAGTTTACATCGTCTGAACAAGAATCAAAGTGTACATAACATAAATTAACTAGTTCTTGTCTCGTTTTAAGTCACTAAGGCATAGGTCCGCCTAAGTATGTCTTGATAAGTCCTATGCATCATCTCCTGAAAACACATGTGAAAGTAGGTACGTCAGCATAAAAATGCCTGTGAGATACATTGGTTTTGTGAAAACGGGATTCATGACTTATGTTTGAGAAATGTTTAGTCATGAACCTTGTAATTTGCTTTGTCTTGTAAATCATTTGAAAAACGATAAGATCAGATGATATGTATAAATAAGAGAACACTGTATGGTTAAACGGATAACCATGTAAAATGAGTTTGTAAAACAATGTCTCATGAAAAGTGTGTTATTTGTATAAAATGTCATATGTCTCAAATTGAAGTGATTCAAATAACGCTACGATATGTAATACCATACAAACACTTATATATAGGAAGTACCAGCGGCGTATCCACCATGCTTGTATCATATTACACACGCCTCGTTACTTAATCACTTACTCAAACCAAACCATCGAGATGAAGTGTTTAACAATTGTAGAAATGTTCATGTATAGTCAAATGTCTATTGTCAATGTAAATCATGTCAACTGATACAAGTGGTTCACACGGTTCAACGGTTACAGACGGTTCATGTAATCAAAGGGTTAAGACGGTTCACATAGTCAAATGGTTACAACGGTTCAAAATGTAGCATAATGTGTTCATATGCTGGATGAGCATATGCAACAGAGATGCAATGTAACACAATGTACTACGTATGCACACAATGGGCGTACGTAGCGTGAAATGTATTGTAGAGTACAACGGTTCAAAATGTAGTATAATGTGTTCATATGCTGGATGAGCATATGCAACAGAAATGCAATGTGTAACAATGTACTACGTATGCACACAATGGGCGTACGTAGCATGAAATGTATTGTAGAGTACAACGGTTCAAAATGTAGTATAATGTGTTCATATGCTGGATGAGCATATGCAACAGAAATGCAATGTATAACAATGTACTACGTATGCACACAATGGGCGTACGTAGCATGAAATGTGATGTAAAGCAATGTACTAAGTACGCACACAATGGGCATACATAGCATAAGCACAATGAAATCATGTACTATATATGTACTATCGAACATAGCAGTATATGATGTGAAAACCGGAAAGCATGAAAGTAGCAAGTAGGCACATATGTTTCACCCCAAAACAGTTTGGAAAACAGTAAAAGAGGGGTTCAATGTACTCACATTGACTCCTCGAAAACATGTAAAAGATGGGGTTCAATGTACTCACCTGAGATTGCTTTGGAGTTCTTGTATAATAACCAGCTAATGCTAAAGATCACGGGATATCAAACGGCACCTAATAGGTAGCTATGTTAATATACCGGACCAAATCGGAAGGATCGGATAGTACGCGGGTTCGTAAACCAAACGAGTATGGAGACTCGTGTAATATGGTTTAACAAAGCCTATATACTAAAATGAAACTTAACCTAAGTGCTTACGCCCCATCATGACCCGTTTAGGTAGCTTAGGCTACCCTAACGCGTCGTTCGCGTAGAACGCGTCTGGAACGCCTAACATCGTGACCACAAGGTATAACCTCGGAAGGTTATAGCTATGGTCACCTAATGTGTTTGGTCGGATCCTAAAGATCGACCAAATGGGTCGGGTTCGAAAGTATAAGCGATGGTTTAGATCGCTTACCTTACGACCCTGTATAAGCACTAAACTAAAAGTGACGAGCTAAGCATGTTAGAACATGCTTAACTAAGTTTAGAAAACAGGTTTGACATCAAAACAAATGGCTTTGATGCTCACGAGTAGTTTGGTTACAAAATATGCAAGAATGCACATTTTGGCCGAAACTACGACCCGTCACTGAGCCTAGTTAACGTGGTGATCAGTAGGTATAGTCACTACGGACTATAACCATCGTGATCACGCTCACGTTATGAAGTTCCATGAACTTTGCATCGACCATAAGCTGGTCAATGCAGAAAGTCAACAAAACGTTGACTTTCGGACTCGAAAAGCGATAAAAGAGCGAAAGAAGACTTACGGAAGGTCCCCGAGTGCTAATCTAGATCAAATAGCTCAGGTATGGAACAATGGTTCCAACTTAGAGCCTTAAGATCAGATTTTGTGGGTTTTTGGAACAAAGGGGGGGGGGTATTTATAGGAAAAGTGGAACCGTTAGGATCGTTTATCGAATATCGTGCCGCGATCTCGAGCGTACACTTGTCAAATTCTTGTGGTAAGTCAGAAATTGCCCCTTGGCTCTTGATTGGGTGAAAGGGCATTGCCTCTTGATCGAACGAAAGGCCAACTGCATTAAATAGATACATTGAATCTGTCTGACAGTCTCACGCGCCCCGCGTAAGGATTTGGTAAATCCTTACGCGCCCCGCCTAAGGTTCCCAGATCAGAATTTACAATTTTGGTCCCTGCACTTCAGAAACACGTATTTTGGCCCATTTTTGGCACGTTTAAGCCCCGTTAACCTCATTTCAAGGCTCTAAGATGAAGTTAAAGTGTAGGGGACATGAAATATGCTCAAAAATATTCCGGATGTCGGTTCGTTTGGCCGTACGATTGCGATGTTCGCTTAATTACGACGGAATGCGCATAAGCGCGAAAGACGATCCAAATGACGCGACGAATGGATTTTTCTCATGCCCAACACTAAGGCATAATATAAGGATGCTTACATAAATTTTTGGATGTCCGGATGTATTCAGAACGTAAGTTATGCGCGAAAGTGCAAACTTGTGCACTTTTTGACACTTTTAGTCCCTGAATGATCCAAAAGTTTGTTTTAGCATACCAAACACCTCAAAGCCTATTTCTAAGCTATGTAGAGGATATTTAGGGTATGTTTAACTTATGAACATGTTTCGGAATGTTCGTTACAGTTCAAATTGGCATACTTTCGCAGTTTGTCAAGTTTAGTCCCTGTAAGCGAATTAACTTGTTTTTGCTATACCCAAGCCTTCAAAACTTATTTCTAAGTTATGTAAAGGTTATTTAAGGTATGTTGAGTATATGTTGATGTTCCGGAGTATTTGTCGCATTAAACTGAGTACGTTTACGCACCAGTTTGCGTATAATGCTCTAGAAAGCAATGTAGAGTTTGAAATTGAACAATAATTGATATGTGCAAAACATACACATATTTGTACAAGATCCCAAGTATGAAATACAATATTTCATCGGCTTGGTATTTGTTCGATGGTCGCGGTGACACAGGTGTCACATTTTAGAAGGCCCATGGTCTGAGTTTATGTAACTTGTTTCTCATAGTCCGACTTTCAAACAGTGATCTACCCCTCCGTCTTTTGTTAGAACTTTTGTATATTATGGTTGTTTATGAGTTTGATTACCTGTTAAGGGATTTAAATGGGTAGGATGTAACTGTGTTACACTGATTGGATATAAACAATTTATGCCAATTGATTAGTTGGTAAACTGTAGCGGGTGATATCGATAAACTACGCTAGAGAGTACATTAAGTTAAACGTGTGAACCCAGTCATGACTGTAAAGGTGTTAACTCAGTAAACGTGTAAATTTGCTAGTGTGTAAATCCTGTTAAGTGTGCAAACTTGGTGAAGTATGTTAACTACATGTTCTTCCTATCGAGCGTGAATTGTATGAAGACGATTAACTGGTTGTATATCCTGCCGTTAACTGTTACACACACGTTGTGATGAACTTTACATGCGAAACCTTACAAACATGAACTGACTGTGTGAAAATGCATTACCATAGGCCTTGACTGATTGATTGATTGTTTACGAGCACGTAGATAGCATACCGAGCAAACCAAGGTGAGTTCACACCCTTACTAAGGCATGGGATTCCCAGGGCATGGGAATTGGGATTGAAGGATTGAGATTGAATAGAACTGTACTTACACTATTACTAGACTACCATACCATCGTCCTCGGTTGTGCAGGACACATACGTGCAATCTACGTGCACATATACTTACTACTATCCTCGGTTGTGAAGGATACTTATACATATTACTATCCTCGGTTGTGAAGGATACCTATACATATTACTATCCTCGGTTGTGAAGGATACTTATACTTAATTACTATCCTCGGATGTGAAGGATACCCACGTAAGACCTACGTGAACTTATACTTACTACTGTTCTCGGATTGTGAAGAACACATATGGTTACGAATAGTCTAGTGGTTATACAACATGGGAAGCCCCCACCAATAGAACGTACTAACGGCCCAGTAGAGCCACCTGTTACAAACGAACTTACTATTACGCATTTACTTTCTGTGAACTCGCTCAACTAGTTGTTGATCCTCTGTTACATGCCTTGCAGGTCGTTAGGTATATGGAGCTTGCACATGGAGGAGCGGGTCATTGTGGGCTTGGATCGTGATTATCTTATTGAACACTTATGACATTTCGTACTTAATTATGTTGGGTTTTGATTTTACGCTTCCGCTAAACAATGATATCTTACTTATGTTTTGGAAACACCTTTCATATGGATTTGGTTTGGTTTATATTGCAATTACTCTTACTTTATACAATGTTCTATATGATTGGTGGCTTGATCCTGGTCAGTCACGCTCCCAAGCGGTGATACTCCGCAGGTGGATTTTGGGGGTGTGACAACTCTCGCACAAGTCAAACACTTGCTGACGTAAGTTGCTATGTGGGCCTTCATGCTAGGCCACCAATACGTAGTTCTGAGATCGTGGTACATCTTATCTGAACCAGGATGTAATGAGTAGCGAGACTTATGTGCTTCATCCATTACCAGCTCGTGTAAGTTGCCATAATGTGGGACCCAAATGCGTCCTGTTACCTAATATGCATCGTCTTCCTTTTGTTCTAATCGTTGCCTTGAACCGCGTAGGGCTTCAGCCCTAACGTTTTCTGGTTTCAATGCTTCTACCTGAGCATCTCGTATCTGTGAAGGAAGACTAGACTGGATAGTGAGCTGCAATGCTCGTACGCATCTAGGTGTAGTGTCTTTTCGACTTAGGGCGTCGGCCACAACATTGGCCTTGCCTGGGTGGTACTTAATGGCGCATTCGTAATCGTTCAAAAGCTCGACCCATCGACTTTGTCGCATGTTTAATTACTTCTGTTTGAAGATATGCCCGAGACTCCTGTGATCAGTGTAAATGGTGCACTTGGTACCGTACAGGTAATGTTGCCATATCTTAAGCGCGAAAACAACAGCTCCCAGCTCTAAATCGTGCGTAGTATAGTTCCGTTCATGAACCTTGAGTTGGCGTGAAGCATAAGCAATGACCTTGTCACGCTGCATTAACACACATCCAAGACCCTGAATGGATGCGTCGCAATAAACCACAAAATCGTCTGTGCCCTTTGGCAATGAAAGAATAGATGCGCTGCAGAGCCTGTCTTTTAAGTGCTGAAAAGCAGTTTCCTGTGTACTACCCCAACGGTAGGTGACACCCTTCTGTGCCAGTAGTGTAAGCAGCTGCGCAATCTTCGAGAAGTCCTTGATGAACCTTCTGTAGTAACCTGCCAAACCCAAGAATTGGCAAATTTCCGTTGGTGTACGCGGTGCAGGCCAGTTCTTAATCGAGTCTACCTTGGATGGATCCACATGAATCCCGTCCTTGTTTACCACGTGGCCTAGGAAGTGGACTTCACGAAGCCAGAAGTCGCATTTCGAAAACTTGGCGTACAACTGTTCTGATCGAAGGAGTTTCAAAATAAGTCGCAAATGTTGCTCGTGTTCCTCCTGACTCTTAGAGTAGATCAGAATGTCATCGATGTAGACAATAACGAATTTGTCTAGATAGGGCTTGCATACTCTGTTCATAAGGTCCATGAAACTGCAGGCTCGTTTGTTAACCCGAATGGCATAACTAGAAACTAGTAGTGGCCGTAGCGAGTTCTAAATGCTATTTTGGAGACGTCCTCATCCCGGACTCTCAGTTGATGGTAGCCTGACCTCAGATCTATCTTCGAATAATAGCTCGACCCTTGCAATTGGTTGAACAGGTCGTTGATGCGTGGAAGAGGGTAGCGATTCTTCATGGTCACCTTGTTGAGTTCACGATTATCTATGCACATTCTGAAGGTACCGTCTTTCTTTATCACAAATAGTACTGGAGCTCCCCAAGGCGAGGAGCTAGGATGAATAAAGCCCTTATCCAGGAGCTCTTGTAGTTGTTTGGATAGTTCTTCCAGTTCTGATGGGGCTAATCGATACGGTGCACGAGCTATTGGTGCTGCTCCAGGAGCTTGCTCGATCTGGAATTCGACCTGGCGGTGAGGCGGTAGCCCAAGTAAATCTTCAGGAAACACTTGAGGAAAGTTGCCTACTACTGGAATGTCCTCCAATCTCTTCTCTTTCGTTGATGCGTCAGTAACAAGCGCTAAAATAGCGGTGTGGCCCTTTCGCAAACACTTCTGGGCCTTAAGAAAGGAAATGATGCCTACCACAACACCACTTTTGTCGCCTTGGATCACGAGAGGTTCCTGACCGGAACGAGAGATACGGACAATCTTCTCTTTGCATAAGATCTCTGCTTGCTGTTGGGATAACCAATCCATCCCAATGACGATGTTGAAACTACCCAGAACTATAGGGATAAGATCGATAGAAAAGGTCTGACCAGCTAAAACGATGTTACAACCCTTGACTATGCGCGTGGCTTTTAAACTCTTACCATTAGCTAACTCTACAACATGCTTGGTGTTTAAAGGTGTTGATGTACGTTTAAGCATTTGACTAACTTTTAAAGACACATAACTGGTATCCGCACCCGAATCAAATAATACGGAAACATAAAAGTCGTCGAGAAGGAACTTACCCATCACTACGTTAGGATCATTCCTTGTATCGCCTTGACCCAGCACAAATGCTCGACCCCTAGCGCCGTTGTTATCATTGTTATTTCCCCCGTTGTTGTTCCCATTGCCCTGATGATTGTTGTTGTTGTACTGGTTTCGGTTTAACTATGGGCAGTGTCTCTTAAAGTGACCTTCAGCGCCACAATGAAAACATCCTTTGTTGCCCTGTTGCTGATTCTACGGTGCTTGCTGCTGCTGTTGACGATCTGGAGTTGCAGGCTGTGGGCTCCTGCAATCCTTGGCCTCATGACCCATCTTGAGACACCTCTGACAACGACCCTTGTTGCACTAGCCACTGTGGTGTCTGTTACAATTGTTGTACCTTGGGTGATTTCCTCGATAACCACCCTGCCTTTGACTACCAGAAGATTGTTGACCAGGGCTCTGGTAATTATCAGTCTTTCGCTACTGTGTCTGGGATTGAACTGCTGTCGAACCCTTGCTGGAATCCCCATCCCATTTCTGCTTGTTATCGCTGGAAGTAGCAGTAGTGGTAGTGGTAGTGGTAGTAGTAGCACTGATACGTTTAGGCAGCCTGTTCTGTTCCGCTGCCTGGTCCGTGAGGCGATGAGCAAGACGTGTAATATCCTGGATATTATGAAGGTTGGCCGATGTCACATGTCTTTAAATTTCTGGTGCTAGCCCTTTGAGATACAACTCAATACGCTTGATAGGAGGGTCCACCATAGTTGGACACAAGATGGCCAGCTCGTTTGACCTTTTAGTATACGCCTCTATCTCTGACCCAGTCATCTTCAGGTTAAAGAACTCCACCTCCAACATGTGGATGTCATCACGAGTACAGTATTCCCGCTTGATCAGTTTCTTGAAATCGTTCCATGGGGTGGCATTAGCAGCCGCCAACCCCAGCATCTGAACTTGCGAATTCCACCAAGTCAGCTCAATGCCTTCGAGAGTACCAGTGGCATACTTCACCCTTCGTGCCTCAGGGCATTCACACATTTCGAAGACTGACTCGAGCTTCTCGAACCAGTGGAGAAGTCCAACTGCTCCTTCTGTGCCACTGAAAGTGCTAGGACGACAGTCCATGAAGGTCTTAAAGGTGCATACAGGTTGCTGAGCGTGTTGACCTGTTGTGTATAAGAACAGGACAAGGTTTAACACAAGAATTGGTTTAGGAGTGTAGGATCTAAAGATCCTGGAGTGAGTTTGCGACTACAGGGTATACCTTCTGCTTGTGCGGCTGCAAGTGCCGCAGCAACTTGTTCGTTAATCAGAGCCGTCAACTGGGCTTGAGTCATGTTAACGCGTCCACTCATGATCTTCATATCAAAGGGAACATAAGTGAGAGGGGTTCGCGAAAAATGCGATGACAGAAGAGAGTAAGCACACAAGTGTTTTCAAGCAATAGTGGTTATGGGTATCTAGGCATACCATGAGCAAAGTTCTATGTAATCTAGCAAGTAGGCAATAAAACATATACCATATCACCTAGAATGTTGAGTCTTGCACGTGGAGCGAGGCGTCGTTGTGGATCGTTGAGCACTGTACAGGTTATAGTCTGGTTTTAACAAAAACTTTTTCCCCTTATTAAAACCAAGTTCTCTATAACCAATGGCTCTGATACCAATCTGTCACACCCCCAAAATCCACACGCGGAGTATCACCGCATGGAGGCGTGACATGACCAGGATCAAGC
This sequence comes from Helianthus annuus, assembly GCF_002127325.2. Lineage (NCBI taxonomy): Eukaryota > Viridiplantae > Streptophyta > Magnoliopsida > Asterales > Asteraceae > Helianthus > Helianthus annuus. Next base: position 89,384,274 of record NC_035448.2, read on the forward strand.
CACCAATCATATTGAACATTGCAAGTATTAAATAAAGTTCAACCCATCAATATAAAAGGTGATTAAAAACCAAACATAGTTAAAGTATTCAGCGGAAGCATAATTGTGAAAACCCAACATAAGTAATAAGTTCATAAAGTGTAAATGTTTAACATGGAACTCAACAGTCCATGTTCCCACAAAGATCGCGCCTCCTGTGCAAGCTCCATGAGTACCTATTGTCCTACAAGGCATGTAACAGAGAAGTTGAGCGAGTTCACAATAGGGTGTTCAGTTAATGAGTTCATTTTCACAAATAGTAAGTTCGTTGCATAACCATGCGTTATTAACTAAGCCAGTTGTGTGTTCAGTTATCGGGAGGCTTCCCATGTCGTATGCACTAGACTAGTTGTGCCAGTATGAGTTTACGTAGGTTTTACGTAAGTGTTCTTCCCAATCCGAGAACAGAAGTACGTACGAGGTTTACATAGGTTTTACGTAAGTGCCCTTCTTAACCCGAGGACAGTAGTACGTGTGAGATTTACGTAGGTTTTTACGTAAGTGCCCTTCACCACCCGAGGACAGTAGTATGCATAGTTTTAGTAGGTTTTACGTAAGTGCCCTTCACAACCCGAGGACAGTGGTAAGTAGTCTAGTTGTGGCGAAAGTACAAGTCTATCATAGCTATCAATCCCATTCCCAACCCACCGGGAATCCCATGCCTTGGAAGTATGAACTCACCTTGGTTTGCTCGGCAGATACACAGGAAGGTTACTTGAGTTATAAGTGGTCAACCACGTCCTAACATGGTTACCATACAAGTCAGGTTTTGGTTTCAAGTAATGCACATAAGTTTACACATAACTAACAGGTTTCGAGCACGTATGGGTCATGGCAACACATAACAGTCAAGTACATCGGTTACACACGTAAAGCCTAACTTGTGCGATTTGAATATATTGGGCTGAATTGTAAGTACACTAACATGTTGTGCGAGTGGATCGTTGAAACCCAAATACTGCCCGGCCCAATATAACAAAGTAGTCCAACATGCATACGGCCCAAATAAACAATCCGGAGTCTTGTGCGGTCCGGACGACTTGTGCGATTGGGATTGGGCTGTCCGACCCAGCAACATCAACAGTTTACTCAATTGTGTGTGGTCCAACATATTGTGCGATCGGCACAGGCTTGTGCGATCCACAATATGTTGTGCGATCATGCATAAGTGATTTGTACACGGTGCTTAAACAGTTGCACCTCAGCCGTCTTTAGCTTGTGCGACTAGTCCTTGTGCGATTCAAGGGCTTGTGCGATCAGAACTTGTGCGATCAGATCAGGTCTTGTGTGACCCGATCTTGTGCGACCGAGAGGCTTGTGCGATTGATTAACTAATTCTCGTAATTCATGCAATCAGTTACATCTAATCATTTAGTTTCCAAATTTACAATTTATCAATCAATGCTAACAACTTCCAAACCAAGTAGTAATCGATCAAACAGGGTTTTTAATATCAATTTCTTATGAACCCTAAAACATAACATCACAATTATCATAACACTTAGCATATCGATCATGGTTAACAACTTATCTCAACTTTCAATCGTATTAACAGATCGATGATTTCCAATACTAACATCCTCATTAACATGGCAACTTATTCGAATACAATTTATAACAGCCGATTAATTCATCATATATACATATAACCGAAATCAAGTGCATAGCTTCAAATCATGATTACTAGCATGGCCCCTAATAAATCACATGATAAAACAATATCCAAAACATGGTAAAACACTAACCGAATTAGAAGTTAACACAAGGGTGATCCGGTTAAGAAAACTTCACGAGGTGGCTTCGGCTATGGGAAATTGCCGTCAGCTTCAAGAGAGAGGAGGAGAGCGAGTAGGGTTTTGTGTGTGTTGTGTTTTGTAACTAATGAGGAACACAATCCTATCCTAGGTGGTTGTATACGCATAAAAGGAGTGGGCCGAACCCATACATGGGCTGCCCCTTGGGTTCGAGTACAATAAGTGCAAACCGAATGGGCTTGTGCGACTACCAAGCATATACACACACAATACATGCAATCACATAACATATCAACATAGCATGTAACATTTATTCATAAAAACCAACACATCGATTAGTCACATAGGGTTCATACACGTTACATTAAACACAAAGACATGTTCTGAAATACGAGTTGTCACAACACAGACTTCAAGTCTGTTTCTCTCTCTCTCTCTCTCTCTCTCTCTCTCTCTCTCTCTCTCTCTCTCTCTCTCGTGACCATACACCGGCGACAGGAGCCGGCGATTATGACCGAGCTCCGGGGCCTTTCGTCTTCTCCAGTGATCACACGACACCCCCACACCCTGAGCATCCACCTCACCGCACATCCACATCCCTCACCCCTGTCTCTTCGTCGAGCAGCGGTTGACAGCGCCGCCTGAAGCATCGGCGGTGGTGGTCATTGTTGCTGATTTCCGGTGAAACACCCCCCCCCCCCCGTTTTTAGTGATCCAGCAAACGATCACCACCACCACAGTCTGGTGGTGGTGCGGCGACGGTAACAAGCGGGAGAGAGAGAACGAGATTCGACGGAGCACAGCAGCAGCGGCAGAGGTGGTAGGCATCTCGGACCGGCAGTCGACGTCTCGGACCGGCGGTCGGCGTCTCGGTCTGGCGGTCTGCGTCAAGGACCGGCGGTCCTTGCCATTATTCGACGGGTTTCTGTTCGGAAGTCCTTGTTCGGGTCAGGTTGGTTCAATTTAGAAGCTGGTTCTTGTCGGCTCGTGCTCAGAGTCGTTCCGGATTTGGTGCTCGAGTCAGCTCGGTTCGTTCGGGTTAAAACTTGTTCAACACACTTTGGTTCAAGGTCTGGGTTACTCAGCTTAAACTCAGATTCAGCGTTGGAGATTATTTCTGGAGTTTCGGGTCTCGTTTCTGGTCAAAGTTGCTTTGGTTTAGATTTCCCTTCGGTTTCGGTTGCGGCTTGGGTCTCGGCTCAGATTTCACAGTAAACAAAGTCAACAATGGTCACGTTTGGTCAGCTTTGGTCAACCTGTGGTGCAGGTTGCGCGGTTCGGTCAGACGGTCAACGGGTTCGGTTCAGTCAACATGGGTCAGCGGCGGTTCGGGTTCGTGAAACGGGTCGACTCGGTGCAACTCGGCTCGACCCGGTTAACTCATTAATCGACTCGGTCAACCGAGTTAACTCAACCGGTCAACTCAGTCAACCCTTTTCCGACGGTTCGACACGAAGACTTGGTAAAAATTATCAACGCGTTTAATAATTTCGTTATTTTTATAGTTACAAACTTACGTGGCAAACGAGCTCGAATCGGTTTAATATCGTTACATTTTGGATATATTTGATGAAAATATTTACATAGTTATTGCGCATATTGTTGAATATTGAAAAATAACGACAACTTGTGTTGTCGGGGCGTCCAAAAACAGAAAAAACTCTGCCCGTTTTTCGAGAAAATCCGTAAAACTAAAACGCGTTTTATTATAAAAAGAACTATTGGAATTCAAGTAATGTTTTAGTAACACAAATACAAATATGGACGACACTTTACAACATCACGAAAAACGACAATTTGACATTATTTTCGACAATGCTTTTATAAAATAAAACGTGATGTAATATTTTCAATTCTTTCATTATTTTCGACAATTCTTTAAGTATCAAGCAATACGAATTCTTACTATAAAATAAATATAGTTTATGTATTTATTTCAAATATCAAACGACACGATTTCGTTTTATAAAATAAATATAGTTTATATATTTATTTCAATTATCGAGCAACACGAATTCATTTTTATAAAAATAAATATAGTGTATATATTTATTTCAAATATCGAACAATACGAATTTGTTTTTTAAAATAAATATAGTTATATATTTATTTCAAATGACGCGAATTCTTTTATAAAAATAAATATTGTTATATATTTATTTTCAAACACAACAACTCGACGATTCTTTTATAAAATAACTATAACTTTTATATTTATTTCCAACTCCTAAACGACATATACATATACTTGACAAATATCTTACGAGACACGATATGTTATACGGGTTGTTATATATTATTTTCACATAAATTTTCTTTACATACACGTACGACTTCGCGGGGCGACTAACAAGTTTATAACATTATCTTTATGTATTTTTGTATATAAATAATTATATTCATATATTTTAAGTCCCTCGAAAGCTAAGTATTCCACGGCTTAGTAAGTTCACCGACATTAAACGAAACTTAACAAGTATAACTGCGTCGTTTCTTTCAAGTAAACAACTTACCGACGAATCGTTCGGTTAACAATTCGGTAGAGCTCAATGACACGTAGTTTAGTTACTATATTTATTTAGAAACTTATAAGACATTCCATGTTAGGAATATTGTAGAATGCACGCTAGCAAGTCAAGTCTTGGAAACGACATCACGAAGTCGTAATTAGCTAGCTTTGCACAAGACAATTCAGGTGAGTTCATAACCCCACCTTTTAACAGTTTTACTTTTTTCTAAATGTTTTCGGGGTGGAAAGACATGCGCTTTTTGCAAAGCATACAAGAATTGCACATTTCTAAACCATTATACAAGCAAGTTTTAACTGACACAAATGGTTTACGAAAAGCTTATGTTTTATGTCGATTTTACAAAACAAATACCTATTAAAATACATGTTACAATTCTTACAGACATTTTATACATGGTATGATTAGCATAAGGAGGGTTTACTACTAGAATATGTGAGGGGTGGGTATGACACCTAAGGCCATTAATCCTCATTATAGGACCAAGGGACATGAGTGATAGATATATTTGGGTGTAGCGAGCCCACACCCATGAGGCCAGGGCGGCCCATAGTGGTGACTATGTCTTCATACCGGAGACAAATTTGCTAGGTTTGAGTCTTCCTGCACCTTTTCACACATACCATTGGCTTTGCAACCCATTGGTGATCTCTTTTTTCTTATTGCTACATACCAGGGACATACATAGTTACAGAAATACTTGAATTATACAAATTAAACACCATGTTTTATACAAATTCAAAGCATAGGATTATGCGGGCATGGAGTCAAAGTCAGGGTGGGCATTGACGGTTATACGAACATTACAAATACGAGAGTTTACAAATACATGGTTTTACGAACATAATGCGTTACAAATACAAAGTTCCCATATAACTTGGCAAGAAAATGATTTCTAAATTCATTTTCTCAATATTACTTCACAAACAGGTTATTCAAAAGATTCATTTCAAATCTTTTACAAACTATGAACTCGCTCAACTTTATGTTGACTTTTTCGCATGTTTCTTTCTCAGGTTACTTTCTCAAGTTATGGCACGGTTGGAATAGGAGAACCATGAAGAGTCGAGTACTTAGTGGGCATTCATTTTCTAAAAGTCTTAGCTTATTTGCTTCCGCTGTGCAATGAAGATACCAGTCCAGTCAAGCCAGCTATGATAATTTCGGTGTGTGACAGATTGGTATCAAAGCTATAGGTTACAGCGAATAAGGTTTTCTGTAGGAATACCTAGGCTCTAACCTCACTTTTCTCTGGGACTTAGACTATTAAGACGTTGAATATATACATAACGCCTAGTACTTGAATATGGTCTCCAACCGTTGCCGAAAAACAAATAGTGAAAATTTTGTTTTCAAACATACGCTATTGTGGTGCTTTACACATGGTACACCAAAAACAATTACATACGGTACACAAAACTCTGAGAGTTTAGGAAACATGCATTTAAGACCTTCGAAAACTTATGTTGAAGTTCATTAAAGGTTATCACGTAGGTACCACGTCCATTAACTCGGGCAAAAGCCAATATTATGATGTCTATGCTATTTTAGTTAACCAAGCAGGTAACCTACGCAAAACGAAGCACAGGCGTGCGAATTACATGGAACTCAAATTGTTGGTGCACTACATCTGTCGACTTCGTCTTTTATCGAGTCTTACATTGATTTGTATAGAATAGGGCACGATTTACGAGAAAATAGGAGAATGTATGTGTCTTAGATGATGATTTCACTCATAGGGACTTAGACATGAGGTTTCGCTTATTTGATCATGTAGGGGTTTCGCTTTTGTGTACATGTACACTGGGGGGAAATCACCAATCCTATATATAGGGGTCACATAGGCGAAATCAGTAACTTGGTGCATTACATCTGTCGACTTCGTCTTTTATCGAGTCTTACATTGATTTGTATAGAATAGGGCACGATTTACGAGAAAATAGGAGAATGTATGTGTCTTAGATGATGATTTCGCTCATAGGGACTTAGACATGAGGTTTCGCTTATTTGATCATGTAGGGGTTTCGCTTTTGTGTACATGTACACAGGGGCGAAATCACCAACCCTATATATAGGGGTCACATAGGCGAAATCAGTAACATTGCCTTGCATTCCATACCGAAGTGCTGCCGGTGTGAAGATTGAGCTGTAATCGTTGTCAAATCAATACAATCAGTATATTAAGTGAAGAATCAGCTGTTTCTACCTCCGTTTCTTGTTATTCCCCACCTGAAACGAAGTAAAACTCCTGTGAACGACTCATTCGGGTCAGATCACGATTCTACACAAATTTTACGTCAACGGATGTCAGAGTACATTACATTCTACGCGGAACGAAACGCTAGTGCACAGGTATACGTGAAACTTAAGCTATGCATCAACGGAGGTTGAAGTACGTCACATACGACTTTCAAGGGGAAGTCACCAAGAAGACACTATGGAGCATTTCAGCGATGATGCTAATCCTGTCAGCACGAAAACTATCGATCAGGAAGCGGCGGTTTTGCATGCGGTCCTGCAAACGACACGAGACACGCCAAGGAGAAGACGTATGTCTCCGCATTCTCCCTAACTCAATAACGACGAATACGCTATATCCGACATTTCATGGTAATGTCAACTAACAACCGGTCATCACATGAAACCCCAGGTAAAGTCCTTAAATTCCTTTTATAGAAATTCCGGGTTTTGCATCTAATGAGTAGATTTTCACATCTCTACTCCTCTAAGTGTTCATTATATCACGATCATTTCTTTCATTATAGCGAATACTCATTTGCTTCATTTCCTGAAAAAATCATATGTTACGCATGCATTGTTTGTTACGCATGTGGTTTCGTTTCGAATGAGCGTTTCATTAAAGTTCAAATATTATTTCGCTAAATCTAATAATTGATTTGCGATTCGAATGACCCGCATTATTATAATTGTTGGCTCCTTTGTTAGCAAGTCAACACATTTTCTTGAAATTTCTTTTCTTTTCAAGTAACATACATGGTTTTCGTTGTGACCATGCCGAAAGTTTCCTTGTCGATACATGTATTTATTGTTGGCTTGCGCCGAAACCAGGTTCAATTGTTTGAACTTGTTCATTACACATATTCAATTCAAGACACCATATGATGTATTGAAAACATCATATTCAAACTCGTTTCAACAGGCGTTCCATTTGTTCCGAGTCGTAGTAGACTTGTTTGGTCTACGACTCCATTAAGTCGTTTGATGATTTCGACACCTTGTGGTGGCATTTTCATTGATTCGAAGCTTGCGCTAATCTCATTTATACATATCATGCGCGGATTTATTTATTTAACTATCTATTTATTTGTTTTAAATCCGCTTTGATTTATCATAATTAAAGCCGTCTTAACACAATTGTGTGTTATGACAATGGTACACAAATTCATTGCATATTCCGGTGTACCTACTAACGGTTCTTTCAACATCGATCGAATGTTTTGCGATATTCATTGCTTCTTCATATTCGATCGAAAACACTATTTCCTTGATGGTTCATTTTCAATTGAAATTCCTATGATGTTGTTAGAAACAAATTTTCATATTTACTTCATTGCGCTTTCATTTGACTTCAAATACGGTGAAGTTGTTTGATCACCGCTATTATTGAATTATTTAAATCACTACGACACCTTGTGGTGCCGGCATAAACTTGTAGCTTGGGCTAATCATGATTGAGCGTTTCATGCAAAACTATTTCATTTGAGCTTGTTGATTCTAAGTTCATTCAGTGGACGATATTGTTTCTAGAACGCATTGGCATATTGTAAACGTTCGTTTGGAATTCTATTGCTTGAAATTCTTGTCCATTGTTGGACCCCTGTTAACTCGGTTACACTGGTGACTGTATCAGTACGTCTCGTTTCCTTTGACATCAATTTCTGAAACACATTTCCTTAAACCGTTGGGTTCTTATTGTTGAGGAATATCCTTGAATTGACATGATTCGAATAAGTCTTGATTCGATTTCATGGTCACCCACTTTGATACTATTCGTATTTACCTACACATAATTTAACTCTAAGAAGTTAACGTAGTCTAAATTTCGAGGACGAAATTTCATTAACAGGGGGAGAATGTGACAACCGGTGATTTACGGCTCCTAATTATGCGATTAATAAACATTAGGATGGTAATAAATAGTGATTAAGACGAAGATTGACTTAATTAGGCCTTTGGAGTGCCCAGGAACGTTTATTCGACTGTACAGTTTGCGTATGAGGATCTACGGAGAGATTGCGGAATATTAAACGATAACGAAACAAAACCGTACGAAATACTGACCACGCCGACAAGTACGATTTTACGCGCATTTTAAACTTATAAATTTAGTTTTTGCGAAATTATTCTGCTTCAGAACGTCACAGAATGCAAACGTTGGTGATCAAACAATCAGGATGATAATTGATTTTTGTAATCATGAAATCACTAACTATTATCAAATTTTCCATCACAAGACACAGCAAGCGGTCTATAGAAACCCATCAAAACCGATTTATACATGTACCCAAAATACCACATGATAACATCCTAATTATCATATTATTTTATTTGAATTATACCAACTTTAAACCAAGTTAAACTTTGGAAACTACATTGTCTACTCCAACTATGCTCTGATATTATTTTAAATCTGATGTTTGTCCTTTAACCTACAAGAGTATCTTAAAGTTAAATCTTTACACCTCAATTTACCTTTCCTGTTTACTCTTTAGATGACAATGGATCCAAGGAAAAATAATAGGAACAAATATCTTACAACTTTAAATACCCTTTCTAAACTTTCAAGACAAAATACATAAACCTTTAGTATTTAAGGGGAGGGGTCTACCCCTTATTCCCTTCATTTGAGATCACAAACACACAAACTTTAAGTCTGTTTCTCTCACTCTCTCTCTCTCTCTCTCTCTCTCCCTCTCTCTCGTGACCATACACCGGGGAGATGATGACCGAGCTCCGACGCCTTTCGTCTTCTTCAGTGATCACACGACACCCCCACACCCTGAGCATCCACCTCACCGCACATCCACACCCCTCACTCCTGTCTCCTCGTCGAGCGGCGGTTGACAGCGCCGCCTGAAGCGGCGACGGTGGTGGTCATTGTCGCTGATTTCCGGTGAAACACACCCCCCCTTTTTAGTGATCCAGCAAACGATCACCACCACCACCACAGTCCGGTGGTGGTGCGGCGACGGTAACAAGTGGGAAAGAGAGAGAGAACGAGAGTCGGCGAAGCACAGCAGCAGCGGCAACGGTGGTAGGTATCTTGGAACGGCAATCGACGTCTCGGACCGGCGGTCGGCGTCTCGGTCTGGCGGTCTGCGTCAAGGATCGGCGGTCCTTGCCATTATTCGACGGGTTTTTGTTCGGAAGTCCTTGTTCGGGTCAGGTTAGTTCAAGTTAGAAGCTGGTTCTTGTCGGCTCTTGCTCAGAGTCGTTCCGGATTTGGTGCTCGAGTCAGCTCGTTTCGTTCGGGTCAAAACTTGTTCAACACAGTTTGGTTCAAGGTCTAGGTTACTTAGTTTAAACTCAGATTCAGTGTTGAAGATTAATTTCGAGAGTTTCGGGTCTCATTTCTGGTCAAAGTTGCTTTGGTTCAGATTTCCCTTCAGTTTCGGTTGCGGCTTGGGTCTCGGCTCAGATTTCACAGTAAACAAAGTCAACAACGGTCGGGTTTGGTCAGCTTTGGTCAACCTGTGGTGCGGGTTGCGCGGTTCGGTCAGACGGTCAACGGGTTCGGTTCAGTCAACATGGGTCAGCGGCGGTTCGGGTTCGTGAAACGGGTCGACTCGGTGCAACTCGGCTCGACCCGGTTAACTCATTAATCGACTCGGTCAACCGAGTTAACTCAACCGGTCAACTCAATCAACCCTTTTCCGATGGTTCAACACGAAGACTTGGCAAAAATTATCAACGCGTTTAATAATTTCGTTATTTTTATAGTTACAAACTTACCTGGCAAACGAGCTCGAATCGGTTTAATATCGTTACATTTTGGATATATTTGAAGAAAATATTTACATAGTTATTGCGCATATTGTTGAATATTGAAAAATAACGACAACTTGTGTTGTCGGGGCGTCCAAAAACAGAGGAAACTCTGCCCGTTTTTCGAGAAAATCCGTAAAACTAAAACGCGTTTTATTATAACACGAACTATTGGAATTCAAGTAATGTCTTAGTAACACAAATACAAATATGGACGAGACTTTACAACATCACGAAAAACGAAAATTTGATGTTATTTTCGACAATGCTTTTATAAAATAAAACGTGATATAATATTTTCAATTCTTTGATTATTTCCGACAATTCTTTAAGTATCAAACAATACGAATTCTTACTACAAAATAAATATAGTTTATATATTTATTTCAAATATCAAATGACACGATTTCATTTTATAAAATAAATATAGTTTATATATTTATTTCAATTATCGAGCAACACGAATTCGTTTTTATAAAAATAAATATAGTGTATATATTTATTTCAAATATCGAACAATACGAATTTGTTTTATAAAATAAATATAGTTATATATTTATTTCCCATAACGCGAATTCTTTTATAAAAATAAATATTGTTATATATTTATTTTCAAACACAACAACTCGACGATTCTTTTATAAAATAAATATAACTTTTATATTTATTTCCAACGCCTAAACGACATATACATATACTTGACAAATATCATACGAGACACGATATGTTATACGGGTTGTTATATTTTATTTTCACATAAATTTTCTTTACATACACGTACGACTTCGCGAGGCGACTAACACGATTATAACAATATCTTTATATATTTTTATATACAAATAATTATATTCATATATTTTAACTCCCTCGAAAACTTAGTATTCCACGACTTAGTAAGTTCACCGACATTAAACGAAACTTAAAAAGTATATCTGCGTCGTTTCTTTCAAGTTAACAACTTACCGACGAATTGTTCGGTTAACAATTCGGTAGAGCTCGATGACACGTAGTTTAGTTACTACATTTTTTTAGAAACTTATAAGACATTCCGTGTTAGGAATATTGTAGAATGCACGCTAGCAAGTCAAGTCTTGGAAACGACATCACGAAGTCGTAATTAGCTAGCTTTGCACAAGACAATTCAGGTGAGTTCATAACCCCACCTTTTTACAGTTTTACATTTTTCTAAATGTTTTCGGGGTGGAAAGACATGCGCTTTTTGCAAAGCATACAAGAATTGCACATTTCTAAACCATTTTACAAGCAAGTTTTAACTGACACAAATGGTTTACGAAAAGCTTATGTTTTATGTCGATTTTACAAAACAAATACCTATTATCGAAATGTGAATGATTTTCATGACTAGGGATGGATCGTCTGGTGATAATATATAGAGACTGGGGAGGTTTAGTCTTAGAGGCTAGGGAGGTTCAGCCTTAGAGGCTGGGGTAAAATACATGTTACAATTCTTACAGACATTTTATACATGGTATGATTAGCGTAAGGAGGGTTTACTACTAGATCATGTGAGGGGTGGGCATGACACTTAAGGCCATTAATCCTCATTGTAGGACCAAGGGACATGAGTGATAGATTTATTTGGGTGTAGCGAGCCCACTCCCATGAGGCCGGGGCGGCCCATAGTGGTGACTATGTCTTCATACCGGAGACAAATTTGCTAGGTTTGAGTCTTCCTGCACCTTTTCACACATACCATTGGCTTTGCAACCAATTAGTGATCTCTTTTTCCTTATTGCTACATACCAGGGACATACATACTTACAGAAATACTTGAATTATACAAATTAAACACCATGTTTTATACAAATTCAAAGCATAGGATTATGCGGGCATGGAGTCAAAGTTAGGGTGGGCATTGACGGTTATACGAACATTACAAATACGAGAGTTTACAAATACATGGTTTTACGAACATAATGCGTTACAAATACAAAGTTTCCATATAACTTGGCAAGAAAATGATTTCTAAATTCGTTTTCTCAATCTTACTTCACAAACAGGTTATTCAAAAGATTTATTTCAAATCTTTTACAAACTATGAACTCGCACAACTTTATGTTGACTTTTTCGCATGTTTCTTTCTCAGGTTACTTTCTCAAGTTATGGCACGGTTGGAATAGGAGAACCATGAAGAGTCGAGTACTTAGTGGGCATTCATTTTCTAAAAGTCTTAGCTTATTTGCTTCCGCTGTGCAATGAAGATACCAGTCCACTCACGCCAGCTCTGATAATTTCGGGGTGTGACATTTAAAGTGCGGTAAACTAATTGAAAAGCTATGAAAAGCAATAAACAACTGTACAAAAGCAATCTTTTTGTGAATTTCAAGGATAAGGAATCATACCAGCTTACGGTCTTAGTCAAACATGATTTTTGTTCGGTTTAAAGCTCTGCATAAGTATACTACCTCGATTATCGATATTGTTGTCCACATAAGCTCAAACTAATCAGATGTAATCATAATTAGGAGATACGATTAACGGTAAGGATTATACTTACAAGTCGGTGTTCATCCACTCACGACACATTCCCATATCAAGGTATGCACGAGAGTTCATCTTACTGGTGAGTATACCGATTATCATCTGTTTGAACGTATAAAATGTGAAATACTCACTTATTTTTAATTGAAAACAAGCCCTATGTGATAGAATCACTTATTGATGAGGAACTTGATTTTCATATGCATGAGGGCATAGGAGCAAGTCCGTGAATAGGTCAGTACATCGTACAGTAGAGAGACGAACTTGACTCCCAGATAAATGTGATATTTTATCACTTATTTGTTTGGACCTGTGATTGTTTATCACTTATTGAGGTTGAATGCAATATGTACACGTATGTATGGTATCATGGAAGATCTAGACTTCATCTCCGTTATTTTTCGATAAAAGATACAACCATGATACCCAGATGATAAGAAGCATAAAGACCGAATATCTCAAAACCTCGGCAATCTATCAAAAAAAATTTTGGTACCAAGACCATATGCCAATGAACGATTCCCACCTGACTTGAAGTCTGTTAGGTTTGTATCATCCTGCACATTTTTAATCTGATTGTGAGCCTACCGATACATCGTTAGTAGAGATACTTATCATTTCTCAATTTTTTGTCTAAAATTTTGAACATGTTGACCGACCACACCAGTGAATATCATCATCTTCCTTAATCTAAGAAACTCATTTTTGGTTTTCTATTTTTTTTTTTGAATTTTTGAATTTTTCCAACTTAAAGACAAAAAGTAAAGACATATTTTTGGATTTTTGAATTTTTCGAATGTTTTTGTATTTTCTTGAAATTTTCTCCCCCTGAAATACTAAAAGGTTACGTAAATGAAAATCTTTTTGTATTTTTTAGAGTTTTTAAGAAAATACTTACAAAAACAATTAGCCAAAGAAGTTACTCGGGTATCACCTTAATGCCATTGACCAAAAGTAGATAATCAAAACGTGATTTATCAAAAGCTTTTGTAAACAGGTCGGCACGTTGGTGATCAGTGTGGATTTTAACAACATCGATTAATCTTTTGTTAAAACAATCACGTATGAAGTGATATTTAATTTCGATGTGTTTGGTCTTGGAATGCTGCACAGGATTTCTAGTGATCTGTAAGGCAGCATTATTATCAACAAAGATAGGAGTAGATAGGAATTCAAAACCGTAGTCGCGAATTTTTTGTTGTATCCAAATAACTTGGGAGCAACAACTCGAGGCAGCAATGTATTCTGCTTCATAGGTTGATTTAGCAACACAGGTTTGCTTCTTGCACTGCCACGTGACCAGTCGATTTCCTAAGTATTGACATCCCGTTGTTGTTGATTTGTTTTAATTTGGCATCCGCCAAAATCAGAGTCACTGAACGCGATCATGTCGAAGCTATCATTCCTAGGGTACCAGAGACCGGTGTCCGGGCATCCCTTCAAATAGCGAAAAATCCTTTTAACAACTGCCAAATGTGAAGCCTTCGGATTGGCTTGATATCTTGCAAGCAGGCATGTTGAAAACATGATGTTTGGCCTCGAGGCTCTGAGATACATGAGAGATCCGATGATAGCGTGATAATATGAAGAGTTAATACTTTCACCCTTCAGATCCGGAGTAATCCCGTGATTCTGCAGAAGTGGGGTACCAATGGGCGTTGCATCATACATCTGGAACCGGCTCAAGATGTCACCAACAAATTTAGTCTAATGGATGAATATCCCAGACTCGGTTTGTTGCACTTGTAGGCCCAAGAAGAAATTCATTTCCCCCATAGCGCTCATCTTGAACTTTTCCTGCATAACACGCTCGAATTCCCTGCACAAAGAATCATTAGTTGAACCAAATATTATATCATCAACGTATACCTGCGCCAACAGAAGATCTCCATTTTGTTCTTTGATAAAGAGAGTGCAATCAATAAGACCTCAGCGAAAACCATTCTCCAGCAGATAATTTGATAAGGTTGCATACCAAGCTCGTGGTCCCTGATGTAAACCATAAAGAGCTTTGTTGAGCAACCAAACCCGATCTGGATGAATAGGATCTTCAAAACCCGGAGGTTGTTCGACGTAGAAGTGGATGCATTCCCTTCAGCAGTGTCAACATTCTTCTCATGAGGAGTTGCTTCAGAGGCACCTTGAACAGGAGCAACAGGAGCTGAAGTGCCTTCATTTGCATCATGGTATTCATCATCTTCCGATGACTCGTTGTATTCAGTAGCATCTTCAAATACCTCATTTTGAACCGTATTCTTATTAACCGATGTAGAAACTTGAGGGTCAACAACATTTGGTCTCACCAATGGCGAATCAGCTGCGTTGTCACTTTCAAGTAACATTTGAGCAGCAACAGATGCTTCGTCAAAGGTTGGCAGATTGAAGGTGTGACAACTGTCACTTTTCCGTACATTCCGTACACTAAATGAACAGTGATTTGTGCTTAAATAATTGTGCATGATCTAGTTTACAAGACAAATAAATTTCTGATTACAGAATATATACATACAATAGCTTTTCATATTGCTAGACTTTTATCGTTGCTACATGCAACACGACATAGTTCTAATGATACACAGAACAAAATTGGCACCATTACCACACAAACTAAAAATGCTGACGAAGTTCAGTACATAGACAAACAATATTTTGAGACCCTGTATGAGCCAGAGATGACGTATTACACTAGTATAGTGTGTAGGGAAGTAAGGACCACAAACCTGCATGCCTAAGTGATAGACAAAGTGTTAGGATCTGGGGCCATCATGATTGTGTTTGTTTGCATAAAACGATTAATCAGAACATATGAAATGAGTAGCAAACTTTGTAAACACAATCAAAGGAAAGTATAGATTGATAAACAATTGCTTTTCATTGAGTCAAAAGATTTACATAAAAGCAAAAGATTACAATGCAAGCTTACAATCTAAACTCCCCCTCAGCCTGATACACCAGAGTTGGTTGCACAAGATGAAAGGATTGAATTGAGGAGGTGAACTCACTCAAAACGAATCAAGTGTAACAGTACACAGTACTGCTCCATTTATAGGCAAACCAAACCACTGATGCATCACAGCTGACGTCACCATGAAAGCGACATCTAACAGACTAACAAACTCTATCTACTGTTCTACAACTACTGATCATACAGACACTGATTATATTGATTCTTCATTCCACTGTTGCAGTCGACCACCGATGTTGAGCATCAGTGCTTTCTTCAAAGGGTGATCAGGCCTTGAAAGAGCAGTACTTTGGTTCTTCATTAGTGCTTGGAATTCATCAGTAGATTGAGCTTCAGCCTTTAAACTTCATCAGTGCTTTGGCTTTT
Source organism: Helianthus annuus (assembly GCF_002127325.2). Taxonomy (NCBI): domain Eukaryota; kingdom Viridiplantae; phylum Streptophyta; class Magnoliopsida; order Asterales; family Asteraceae; genus Helianthus; species Helianthus annuus. The sequence goes on from NC_035448.2 coordinate 89,400,434, forward strand.
CATTATATAAAGAGAATCAAAACTACTGCTGCATCCTTCCCCTGCTATGAACCCAACAGTACTTGTCATGATCAGCAGTGCTTGACTCAAGGCAGTAGATTGGGCAGCAGGGCTTTGGTTCTTCATCAATCTTTGACTTGATCAGTAGCTTCTAGGAACAGTAGTTGTTGATAAGGGCAGTACTTGAAGCATATCAGATGTTAGGATCACTTTCAAGGGAAAAGTTTAGTGTAAACTGCTGTTTATGATTAATCCACTGTTGTGAACCAGTTTTGGCTTTACATCATCTGTTCCTCTGGTAGGGTTCAATCCCAACAATCTCCCCCTGGAACAGATGATGCCAAAACACTTCATTATTCTGGATCTTTATTGCCTCATCAGAAGTTCCTTTACTTGACCTTTGAATTGTAATTCAAAGTTCATGGAATCCTTATCACCCTCATCCCTGCACAGTGTAAGCTCAAGGAGATCTTGTAGATCTTCTACACCCAGGCCAAGTGCTTTTTCCCTTGATATATGCTTCACCTCACCATTAGATCTGAGCAAAGTCAATACGTGGGTCTTTTGATCAGACATCCACTTTAGTATTTTTGAATCCAATGGGTTTCTTGGGAGAGGTTTATTTGAATGATGAGTTTGGAGATTGAGGCCTGGTAATGACAACTAATGACAACTTTGAGCAGTGTCTTGAGATTTTGCTGTTTCTTGTTGTTCTGCTCTAAGTATCTGAAGAACCATATTTATGATATATTTCTCTGAAGCTTGGTCTTCTCTTGGTATTTTTTGCATCCATCTGCTTTGTTTCCTTCTTTGATAAAGGATGGCCGCAGGTGGTGTTTGTGATGATGATGATGTTTTAGATGTGGCAGTGGTTGATTTAGTAGGGATGGTAGTGGTTGTGGTGTGTGTTAATGGTGGAGGTGCAAGTGATTTTGTGGGAACAGGAGTTGTGGTTGAAATAGTAACTGGCTTAGTTTTAGAAGCTGTGGTGGTTGATTGCCTTGTTTTTCTAACATGACTCTTCTTTAATGAAGTACCAACCTCTTCTTTTTCTTTTTGCAGAACTTATCTTTTTCTCAACCAAAGCTCTGTTCTCATCCCTTACCCTTTTTAATATCAGCAGTGGTTTTGAGACCAGCTGAATTGACTTGACTTTGAACTATCCTCATTTGTGTATCTTCATCATCTGCTTGAAATTTCAGGGTTTCATCACCTCCCTTTTCCTTTTCTTTGACAGATGTTTCAGCAAAAGTTACTGAGAGATTTTCCTCAGATTCATTTTCTCCCCCATTTTGGCATCATCAACTCTTTCGAAGATAAGTGCAGGGTTTGAAATAAATTCCATAGCTCATTTGCAGCAGGTGCTTGTGGTGGAGCAAGTGCTTGAGTTGGAACAGCAGTGGGTTGCACCATTTGTACTTTCAACAACTGATGCAGCATTTCTTAGATTTCTGCAACAGAGGTATCCAGTTTCTCAATTCTATCCGTTAATTCTAGGTACCTTAAACCATCACCCAATTTAATGGGATCATCTGATTTCCCACTAGCAGTGGTTTTTTCAGTGGCTGAGGTAGGGAGTGTACTCCAAACATTAACCACTGATGCCCCTTTTTCTTGGTACTGGGGTCTTCTTCCTTCAACACTTGACAACCTTTTGATGTTGCCAGTGGTCAAAACAGATCCACTGGTGGATGTCAGAGGTGCTATAGAAGGAATTGCCTCCAAGGAAGTCTTATTGATGTAACCACTGTCCAAATGCAAACCAGCGGGTTCAGCACTTGTAGTGGCTGCTTCACTTGGATTACCACCAAGAGTTACTTGTAACTCAAGGGGTGTAACCTCCTCAGTTGTTGCTGGGATAGCAGAGGTATAAGCATCAGACTCAGTCACTTGTTGGAGTATACTCTCGGTGATAGGTGGTTGAGAGGAACTGATTTATGTCTGAGTTATATCCAAAGCATGCAACAAGGTCATTATTGATGGTGGTATTTGTGAAATGATGATGGGAGTTGAAAGTGAATTTGTCCCGGGCAGTGGACCGTGGATGATGAAATCAAGTGATTCCAAAGCATCATAATTTGGTGTCCCTGTTCTTACAACCTGTTCTTTTTTAGAAGAAGCAGGAGGAGTTTGAGGCATGGGTTGAGACCTTTCTACCATCTGCTGTGAGGAAGTAGTAGCAGTGGTTTATAGTGACTTTTGTGTTGTCACTGGCAGTTGCTCTGGGATCTCATCTTCCAGAGTTGCCTTTATTGTATTTTTTTTTTTGGGTAAAGGGTTTACCCCGGTGATTCTATATATCAACAACCAAACAAGCACAAGTAGTGTGGCAATGCCCACACTAGTTCTCTCATGGGACAACCCCCACGAGAGTAAAACCCAAACAACCACAAAACTAAACCATGTCAAAACAAAAAAACGACAACTAGACTACAATCTAGGAAAACATAAGAACAACTCAATCAGCCTCCATCATCTTCCATTCGTGTTGAGTGAATCCCCCAAGCTTCCAGCAATCTCCGAACATTATAGCTCTCCTTAAACTTAACTCCCATTAGCTTATATCGAACTGTCTGCACAATTAAGTCACTCAGGACATCTGGAGGTCTCGTTTGGTTCTTGAATATTCTTGCATTTCGTTCCTGCCAGACAAAATAGATCGAAGCTGCAACGATTAGCCGACTGATGTAGTTAATAGCTGACTTTGAAGACGCACGGGCCGCTAACCAACTAACAATGTGATCCCATTCTGGCGAGACAGTGTTCATACCCCCCTTATCACGCACATTTATCCAAACTTGAGTACAATAATTGCAATCAAAGAACAGATGATTATGAGAATCATTGTTCTCATAACACATAAGACAGCACATCATATTCATATTTTTCCTTCTCGACCAATCCCATTGCAGAATTATATCTTGAGTTAGTAACTTACGACGAAAGACTAACCACATGAAAAAAGCATGCTTGGGAATACATTGGTTAAACCATACCAGCTTTGTCCAATTTACTTCCTCAGCACGTTCTCTAATAGAATGCCAAGCCCGAGATGAAGAGTAGTCATCTAAGTCATTACCATCGTTCCACAAGAGCTTATCAGAACGGCTAGGATCTGGCTGAATATTATCAAGCTGGATTAAAACAGGATAAGAATCCCTCCACGCCTCCGGCCACCTCCAAGAACCATTATCACGAATATCCTGAACTGTGGATTTAATAGAAAACCCCGCATTTGAGATGATTCTTGGAGTCAAGAAATTACCAAGCGGACCTAGATGGCTCCACCAATCAAACCAAGCCGAGGTATTGCTTCCATTACCCAATCTAGACCAAATATAACTTCTGATTAAAGGCCTAAGCTGTAATAACTTCCTCCAACTACAACATGTGGTTGGTACGGCCTTGCACGTCCAAAAACTATGCCCTTTTAGCCTATACGAATGGACCCACTCCACCCAAAGGGATTCACGTTTAACCAGAATGCTCCAAATATGAGAGATCATAAGCGCTTTATTAACATCACCAATCCTGCGAATGCCTAAGCCGCCCTCATATTTCGGAACACAAATAGACTTCCAAGAGGCTTTAGCCTTCCCCTTATGAAACAAACCATCCGAGGACCATAAGAAATTACGCATCTTAGCTTCCAAATCGAGAATAATCCGGCTAGGGAGGATAAAAACAGACGACCAGAAAACATGCATGGACGAGAGGACCGAATTAACAAGCTGAAGTCTACCCGCGAAGGATAAAAGCTTGTTCTTCCAGTTGGAGATCCTTTGATCCAGTCTTTCAACAAGAATCTTGCAATCTTTATAAAGAAGACCTGAAGAAATAAGAGGAACTCCCAGATATCTCACCGGCAAAGACCCTTCAACAAACGGCATAATACTCAAAAGATGGTTTTTGACGTGAGAAGGCACATTACAAAAGAACCCCGTGCTCTTTGAAATACTCGGGACTAATCCAGACATATTAGTAAAGTTTGACAGAGACGTCAATAAACATTGAACTGATCTTATATCACCTCTAGCAAACAAAAATAGATCATCCGCAAAGCATAAATTGATAATCCGTTGCTTCTCGCATTTATTATGGAACTTAAAAGACTTATCAATACGAGCAGCCTGCTGAAGAATACAAGTCAAAATTTCCATCACCAACGTAAAGAGATAAGGCGAAAGAGGATCACCCTGTCGAAGACCACGTTTGCCCTTGAAGTAGCCGTGCACATTACCGTTAACACATAAGGAATAAGATGTTGTAGTGACACACATCATAATCCACTCGACCATCTTTACATTAAATCCGAACCCAATTAACACATTCTTCAAGAAATTCCAATCAACCGTATCGTATGCTTTTTGGATATCAATCTTAAATGCACACCGAGGGGGACCCGATTGTCTATGATAGTTATGTAAAAGCTCTTGGGTGAGAAGAATGTTATCCGATATCTTTCTGCCAGGAACAAAAGCAGACTGATTTATACTAACCACTTGGCTCAGAGCATCCTTTATACGGTTCACAATAATCTTACTCACGCATTTGAATAGGACATTACAACAGGCGATAGGCCGATAATCAGTGACTAATCCAGGGGATGAGTTTTTTGGAATAAGGGCAATAAGAGTATGATTAATCTGACCAAGCAATCTACCTGTATTGAAAAAATCAATAATAGCCAACGAGACATCACCTCCTACAATATGCCATGCCGCCTTAAAAAACGCAGCAGAGAAGCCATCTGGCCCTGGTGCTTTGTCGCTGCCTATAGAAAACACGGCCGTTTTTACCTCCTCAACCGTGACCGGTCGGGTCATATAAGAAGCATCATCCGGATTCAGCCGCTTCGTAAAGAGATCAGGAGTAGGACATAAAGACAGATTATCTTTACATCCCAAAAAGTTTTCATAATGTTTAACGAAGGCCTCTTGAACCGCGTCCCCCTCATGTTCAACCCCATTCACGTCCCGAATCACTTGAATTCTGCACCGATGGTTCCTGCTTTTAACCGTAGCGTGAAAGAAAGCAGTGTTAGCGTCTCCAGCTCTAAGCCACTCCATCTTAGCTTTTTGCTTTAGAAATCTTTCTTCATCGAGGGAGGCAACTAGAAATTCAGAATTCAACTTTGTTTCTATCGCTCTAAGATCAGCATTCAAAGGGTCTTGATCGATTTTAGTTTGAATGTCATTAAGGCTCTCTCTAAGATCAGCCACTTTCTTATGAAGATTGCCCTGCTTAAAGAGTAGAGCACGCATCGGGCATTTTAACAATCTAAGCTTCTTCATCACCCGGAACTGATGAACTCCACTAACATCCTCCTCCCAAGTATCCTTCACAATTTTGAGAAAATCCGGTTTGTGTATCAAGAAGTTAGCAAATTTAAACGGCTTACGCTTGTTAGGATTTGGTCGGGTCATAGTAAGGACACACGGTGAGTGGTCCGACAACCCAAACGGGTGAAAAACCGCCCCTGAGTTCGGAAATTCAGCTAGAAACGGAAGATTACCCATGATACGATCAATTTTCTTGAGAAGACCTACACCCTTTTTTGGCTTTTGGTTCCATGTAAAGTGGAGACCCGACTGATTGATATCCATCACCTGAATATTAGCAACACATGCTTGAAAGTCCTTCATACCCGTGGAGATAGAAGACACACCGATAGACTTATCATCTAGGTGAAGAGCGGAATTAAAATCCCCCATTATAAGCCACGGCTTATCACCTACCAACTGCTTGTGATACAAAAGATGGGACCAAAGATCACGACGAGTAACATAGTAGTTCGCCGCATAGACCACCGAACAATAAAGCCACTTCTTGTCCTCTTTGAGAAATAGTTGAATATGCATAACTTGCGCAGTTTGAGATAAAACCATAACATCAAAGACCTCCGGATCCCAACCTATAATTATACGGGTACCTCTATCACATACACCCCCATTTGAAGTCCAATCCCAATGGCGAAAAACCGACTTACAAACCTTACTAAGGTTATGAACTTCAACATGCGACTCAAGAACAGCACAGAGACTAAGTTTTTTATCTTTGACTATAGCTCGAACCTCTTTTTGTTTCAGAGGGCGGTTCAACCCCCTAATGTTCCAGAAGGCGAGACTAACCATTAGTAACCCCGGAATAAGGAGTGCTTGCCCCTTTTTTTGCGTTAGGATTAAGAGTACCTTCCATCAAAAATTCATTCGTTTCATTGAACCCCTCCATAACCTCTTCCTCATCCGAGATTTGTTGATCACCTCCAGCCGATTCACTTCTATGGCCTTGCCCCTCATTCACTTCATTCAAAACATCAAACGGATTTCGAGTCACCACATTAGTTGGTTCCGATTTAGACTTCCCATTATCTTTCCGATTATTAGAAAGAGGACGATATTCAAATTTTGGCTTCGGTTTATTGACATTAAATCCCACCTTTTTCGCTGCCTTCTTCCCTAGTACAGTAGTATACCCATCGTCATCCACATAAGGTTGCCTCTTTGACGGACCAGGGTCCTGAACCGGCTGCTTCATCTTTCTATCATAACCCGGACCCTTATGTTGTTGTTTTTTATCTTTAGACACTCTAGGAACTCGCAGAGGACAATTCTCATGGGTGTGCCCGAAAACACAGCATCGGCCACACCTATGAGGACACCATTCATATTCAACGTAGACCTTCTCCTTTACAAACCCCTCCCCATCAAGACAAGGAACCGCAATCGTTAATTCTTCTTTCAGTTCAGAATCAGCTGAAATTTCAACCAGAGCCCGAGCGTAGCTGCTTCTACCCCACACATCAACGCACATAGACGTGGTGAAAGAATCCAAAGCCTTTGGCACACCAATAGTTGTAGCAATTAGACTTAAACCATCCTCCGTATATGCCGCTAGAGGAACCTCATGGAATTTTACCCAAACCTGAACCTTTTTCACTTCTTTTTTCTCAAGTTTTAACGAAGGCGACCACACTTCTAAGAATAATGGCTGTGAACGAATAATCCATGGCCCCTCAGTAAGAACCTTTTGCATACCTGCTTGATCAGCAAACTTGAAGAAGAAAAAGCCGTTGGCATTCATCATCGACTTCTGCAATCCATACCGCTTCCAATTATTTCTAACAAAATAGTCCACCACGGGAAAAGCAACCCGATCCCCCAAGAAGTACCCATATAACATGTTTGCAAGCTTGTCATGCACTACTCTAACCGATTCCCTAGAAAGGACCACATCACATCCATCCTGTTTCTCACTCGTCTCTAAGGCACGAAAATTCACTTTGACATCCGCCTTATTGCTTTGGACCACCTTAGCAAACGAAAGAGTCTCATGGCACTGACCAGCAGTTTCATCCTTACTAGTCGTCGACGAAGATGCTCCAGCAGCAAACAAGTTTTCCACAGGTTTAGAAATTCCCATTAACCCATCCAAAACCGATGCATTCGACGTGGAAAACATACCTCTTCTAGGAAGCAAAGGGTTACCTTCAATATTAGTTACACGTAGGCCAATTCCACGAATTGGAGCTGTACCAGGTGTAGATAATTCCTCAACCACCGGTTCATTCAAGTATTCAGCACCATCTACATTTAACGGACCATTCGTAACATCGTTGAGCGACTCCGGCGGTTTACCACGATCATGCAGGACACCATCAGCAATTCCACCCGGCTTGGAACGAACATCCATGACTAGTCAATCACCTCTCACTTGAAACCAGAATATCCAAGAAGCATGCACACGTAAACGAAAAACCCTACTGCCGCCGACAAGAAGAACAAAGACAAAAACCCTAAATCCTATAAACCCTAGGATGAAACCTGATCCCTTAATCAATTAAACCTGAGCACCAATCTAGCTAAAATAAACTCAGTTATCCGCAATCAGTGACTACCAGTTTAATAGATCAGGGTTCTTGAGTCAAAACTAGAGCGGCGAATGCAAGAAAAAACGAAAAATCCTAGTTCTAGATCGATCCCTAGTGCTAACGAGTTCGTTATAGAGAATTGGAAGGACAATCCTCTAATCACAGACTGTTATACACAAGATCACGAAGAAAAACTTTGGATTCATGGGGAACGAAATTCGCCAATAGGAGAGAGAGAATTAGGGATTCGGGCTTTTGAATTTTCTTTTATTTTGGTGGATTTAGGTGTAGGTTTCACAACAGTTGTTTTGCTGCTGTGATCACCTTGAGCAGTGGGCTCAGCAGCAGATACCTGAGGAGCAGTGGTGTCACACCCCCAAAATCCACCTGCGGAGTATCACCGCTTGGGAGCGTGACTGACCAGGATCAAGCCACCAATCATATAGAACAATATATATAGTAAAAGTAATTGCCATTAAACCAAACCAAATCCATATGAAGGGTGTTCCAAAACATAAGTAAGTTATCATTGTTTAGCGGAAGCGTATATATAAAACCCATCGTAACAAGTATCAAATATCAAAAGTGTTTAACAGGATAATCACGATCCAAGCCCACAACGACCTGCTCCTCCCTGTGCAAACTCCATATACCTAACGACCTGCAAGGCATGTAACAGAGGGTCAACAACTAGTTGAGCGAGTTCACAGAAAGTAAATGCGTAATAGTAAGTTCGTTTGTAACAGGTGGCTCTACTGGGCCGTTAGTACGTTCTATTAGTGGGGGCTTCCCATGTTGTATAACCACTAGACTATTCGTAATCATATGTGTTCTTCACAATCCGAGAACAGTAGTAAGTATAAGTTCACGTAGGTCTTACGTGAGTATCCTTCACATCCGAGGATAGTAATTAAGTATAAGTATCCTTCACAACCGAGGATAGTAATATGTATAAGTATCCTTCACATCCGAGGATAGTAATATGTATAAGTATCCATCACAACCGAGGATAGTAATATGTATAGGTATCCTTCACAACCGAGGATAGTAATATGTATAAGTATCCTTCACAACCGAGGATAGTAATATGTATAGGTATCCTTCACAACCGAGGATAGTAGTATGCATAAGTGTCCTTCACAACCGACGATAGTAGTAAGTATATGTGTACGTAGATTGCACGTATGTGTCCTGCACAACCGAGGACGATGGTATGGTAGTCTAGTAATAGTGTAAGTACAGTTCTATTCAATCACAATCCTTCAATCCCAATTCCCGTGCCCTGGGAATCCCATGCCTTAGTAAGAGTGTGAACTCACCTTGGTTTGCTCGGTATGCTATGCTCTAGGGTTTATCAAATGTCTAAGTCCGTTACACGCGACCTAGGATATGTTGCACATGATACGATGTGAGTGTTTGCATCAAATTAGGGTTTACAAATCTATGATGTCAAGCAGTTGTGATCCGTGTGATATTTGTGTACAGAATGATATGAGAAAGATTGTTCACACATACAATATCATCCAGTTACATACAGTAGCATGCAGTTGTATACAGAGACATGCAGTAAGCTTTAACGCTGGTGTTTGTCATCACTCAGACACTTATTCACCTATTTATACATATAGTATCAACAAACTCGGATCATGTGTTCATTATCAAAAGTCGGATTATATGTATATTCAATCATAAGGTCGGAACAATATAACAATCAATATTCGGATCACATACCATATCATAAGAAGGTCGGATCACATATAACATTTATAAACTTCAGATCACATTCAACATCATAAGAAAGTCGGACCATCTATAAGACTTATAAACTTCTGATCACATGTAATGTAAAACTCGGACCAAGGGGGTTTGGGGGTCAAAAATTCGGACAACATATGTGACAAAGGAAACTCAGACCCCTTATATTGTGTTAAAGGTCGGACAAGGGGACTCCCCTTTAAAACTCGGACATAAGCCTCCCATATAAGTAAAACTCGGACATATGTGTGGGGTTTTTTTTTTTTTTGATTAAAACTCGGACATGAGGGGGGTTGCCCCTCCTCAAACTCGGACCACTAAGAGTCCACACAAGGTCGGACTAGGGGCTGCCCCCATGAAACTCGGACCTACATGAATAGAGGAAGCTCGGACCCTTAATGCTTGAAAAGTCGGACATGTGGTTAACAACAAAAAGTCGGACCATGTGTGGGTTACAAAGGTCGGACTCCACTAATCATTACAAAGGTCGGACCTAAGCAAACTTTAAGAAACTCGGACTATGCTTGATTTTATATCTCACCTTCATATCATTACAAAACTCGGGCTGCATTAACATCTTCAAGGTCGGAGCCATTTTCATATGTAAAACTCAGACTACAAGCACCAATGAAACTCAGACAAACATTTCAATCCTACGATCTTTGTGATTAAAGCAGTTACGTATATCATTCAGCAGTTACGTTCTCTATGCTCAAGCAAACCCTAGATTCAATCATATCGACTGTCACACCCCCAAAATCCACCTGCGGAGTATCACCGCTTGGGAGCGTGACTGACCAGGATCAAGCCACCAATCATATTGAACATGCATATAGTATTAAGTAAGGTAAAAGAAAACCATCCGTTCAATACCAAAGGTGTTCAAAACATGTTATTGTTTTAAAGTGTAGCGGAAGCATAGTAATAATCCAACAATAGTAAATAGTTCAAATGTTATAATAGTTCAGCATAGAAACCACGAATCCTTGTCCACAACGACCCGCTTCTCCAGTGCAAGCTCCAAGTACCTAACGATCTGCAAGGCATGTAACAGAATGGTCAACAAACTAGTTGAGCGAGTTCACAGTAAGTAAATGTGTAACAGTAAATAACAGGTGGCTCTACAGGGCCGATAGTAAGTTGTGCTGGTGGGGGCTTCCCATGTTAAGTGACCACTAGACTGTTCGTATTATTATCCCTGTTCTTCGTCCGAGAACAGAAGTGTGTATAAAGTGTGCGTAGGTTTTACGCACGTATCCTTCGTAACCTGAGGATAGAAATAAGTAATGCGTACACGTAGGTTTTACGTGCGTATCCTTCGTAACCGAGGATAGAATGGCATGTGAACCCGTAGGTGTTATCCCAACCTACGTAACCGTCCTGACATCCGAGGACATGATAGGTGACAGTCTAGTAAAGCATATGTACGTTCCTTTCAATAACAACCTTTAACCCATTCCCACAACCCGGGAATCCCATGCCTTAGTAGGAGTGTGAACTCACCTTGGTTTGCTCGGTATGCTAGGTTATGCACTCACAAGTAATTAATCACGTCCTAGTGTATGCACGTATAACAAATCAGTTCATGTTCGCAATGATTCGCATGCAATACAATGTTCACGTAACAGTCAGTTTGTACGTCGGCGCACACGTACCATTTCCTAGTTACTCATCAGCTAGTGCACACAATTACAAATGTAAACATTCATCATCAAGCATGGCATGTCAAATAGTTCATGTATACATTCCATCCTTCGAAGGATGTTTATAATTGCTACTATCCTTCGATCCACTGCTAACTTTCGACACATCAGTGATCTTTCGACACTTACAAGTTTTCACAGTTATCTTTCGGACTAGTTGGTATGTTTCGTACCATCAGTCATCTTTCGACCTAAGGTATCTTTCGGTCAACTTAATTATGTTTCGGTCATATCTATCCTTCGGTCAATGCTATGTTTCGACTACAAGCATCTTTCGACACTACCTATGTTTCGACAAACAGTATCTTTCGATCAATCAACAGTTACGTTTTCACAATCAGTTACGTTTTCACAGGAACAGCAACCCTAATCATCTATACAGCCGTCATCATCATCATTACCAAATCATCAGAATCATTTAGCACATCTAATCATAACGCAATCATCCAGAAATCATTGTCTAGCATGAACCTAGTTTAAACGTATCACGAAACCGGTTAACGCACATTAACACATCATCAAACCCTATGTGAAATCTATATCGATATTCCATCGTATTCAAAATCATAATATTCAGGCATGTATCAGTTCAGGTTACATCAACAATCAAGAACACACTACACGTGAACACATACGCATAAACGAACGATCGAATCAAATAGATTTTACTAACCGAAATGAGGGTTTGGTCGCAAGGGTCTCCTGTGGTTACTAGCTTGCCGTCACAGTTTGGAGAGCTCTAGGGTTGGGAATATGATAGAAAATGACAGCCGGTACATGTTGATACGTACTTATACGTATTACAGAAATGGGCCAAGCCCATTGGAAGGACTGGGCCGAAACATATCGAAGGATATGTTTCGTGCTCGAAGGATATGTTTCGGGGTCGAAGGTTATCCTTCGTGGTCCTTCGAATCCTTCGAACTACATGTCATCCTTCGAGGGCTAGGTTAAAGTTAATATTATAATAATAACAATTCTAATATTATTTTCTATCACCACAAATAGTAACATATAGGCAAAACGACAATATATTCTATTAACACACAACTCGTATAATTCAAGTCCACAATCCAACAACTAAACAGTCAAAGTCAAAGTCAACGCGCAATAAATGCGAAAGTGAAAGTCAAACACTCGAGTTGTCACATTATCCCCAACTTAAAAGAAATTTCGTCCCGAAATTTGGTACGCACTTACTGAGGAAGCTAGGTATCGTTCACTGGTTTTCCTGGGGTGTCACATCATCCCCCCGTTGATTTGGAATTTCGTCCCGAAATTCAGTAGTAGTAGCTTCTGTCTCAGAAGTGGATACATTGGTTCCGAATAGCTGGGGGTACTTTTCTTTCATCTGGTCTTCGCGTTCCCATGTATACTCCGGGCCACGCTGGGAGTTCCAACGAACTCGAACAAGAGGGATTCTCTTGTGTTTGAGGACCTTAACATCCCGGTCCGTGATTTCAACTGGTTCCTCGACGAACTGCAACCGCTCGTCGATAGTGAGTTCCTTAAAAGGAACTATAAGGGTCTCATCTGACAGGCACTTCTTCAGATTTGACACGTGAAATACATTGTGAACTGCACCGAGTTCAGGAGGTAGGTTTAATCTGTAGGCTACCTTGCCAATCTTTTCTAAGATTTCGAATGGTCCGACGTACCGCGGATTCAGTTTGCCTCTTTTACCAAAACGAACCACACCCTTCCAGGGTGAAACTTTTAATAAAACCCGGTCCCCGACCTCAAATTCCAATGGCTTTCTACGCTTGTCCGCGTAGGCTTTCTGACGGTCGCGCGCTGCCGCCATGCGTTGTCGTATCTGTGCTATCTTTTCTGTGGCGTCCACAACAATATCTGGACCCGTAATCTGACTATCCCCCACCTCTGCCCAACAGAGAGGTGACCGGCATTTACGTCCGTACAATGCCTCGAATGGAGCGGCTTGAATGCTGGTATGGTAGCTATTATTGTATGAGAACTCCACCAAAGGGAGGTGCTTTTCCCAGCCGTTGCCGAAATCGATAACACACGCTCGAAGCATGTCTTCTAGAGTTTGAATAGTTCGCTCAGACTGCCCATCTGTCTGAGGATGATATGCTGTGCTCATGTCTAATCGTGAGCCGAAAGATTTGTGCATCGCTTGCCAAAGCTCTGACGTGAATCGTGCATCGCGATCCGAAATAATAGAGGTGGGCACTCCGTGCCTCGAAACAACTTCTTTCATGTAGATGTCTGCTAGGGTAGAAAACTTATCCTTTTCTTTGATAGCCAAGAAGTGAGCAGACTTTGTGAGTCGATCAACGACCACCCAGATAGTGTCATTCCCACGCTGGGATCTAGGTAGGCCAGTAACAAAATCCATGGAAATTTGCTCCCATTTCCATTGTGGTATTTCTGGTTGCTGAAGTAGGCCTGATGGTTTCTGGTACTCGATTTTAACCCTTGCACAAGTTAAACACTTGCCGACGTAAGTTGCGATAAGAGCTTTCATGTTTGGCCACCAATAAGTTGTTCTGATATCGTGGTACATCTTATCCGACCCTGGATGTACCGAGTAGCGAGACTTGTGCGCTTCATCCATCACAAGTTCGCGTAAACCGCCATACAGTGGGACCCAAATACGCCCCGTTACATAGTAGGCGCCGTCTTCCTTTTGTTCCATTTGTTGCCTTGTACCGCGCAAGGCTTCAGCCTTGACGTTTTCGGGTTTTAGTGCTTCTATCTGAGCTGCTCGTATCTGTGCAGGAAGACTGGACTGAATGGTAAGCTGTAGCGCTCGCACGCGCTTAGGTAGAGAGTCTTTCCGACTGAGGGCATCAGCCACAACATTGGCCTTGCCTGGATGATACTTGATGGCGCATTCGTAGTCGTTCAGAAGTTCAACCCATCTTCGTTGACGCATATTCAAATCCTTTTGCTTAAGAATATGCTCGAGACTCCTGTGATCGGTGTAAATCGTGCACTTGGTACCGTACAGGTAGTGTCGCCATATCTTAAGCGCGAAAACAACAGCTCCCAGCTCTAAATCGTGCGTCGTGTAGTTCCGTTCATGAACCTTGAGTTGCCGAGAGGCGTAAGCAATAACCTTATCCCGCTGCATCAATACACAACCAAGCCCCTGTATCGATGCGTCACAATAAACCACGAAGTCATCTGTGCCCTCTGGCAATGAAAGAATAGGTGCGCTGCAAAGCCTATCCTTTAAGTACTGAAAAGCGGTCTCCTGTGCATTACCCCATCTGTAAACGACACCTTTCTGTGTAAGCATAGTGAGTGGTTGCGCGATCTTTGAGAAGTCTTTAATAAATCGCCTGTAGTAACCCGCCAAACCCAAGAATTGGCGTATTTCTGTCGGTGTACGCGGTGCTGGCCAGTTTCTGATCGAATCAACCTTGGATGGATCGACATGAATCCCATCCTTGTTTACCACATGGCCTAAGAAGTGGACTTCACGAAGCCAGAAGTCGCATTTTGAAAACTTTGCGTACAGTTGCTCGTTTCGAAGAAGTTCCAAGATAACGCGTAAGTGCTGCTCGTGCTCCTCCTGACTCTTGGAGTAAATCAAAATGTCGTCGATGAAAACGATGACGAACTTGTCGAGATACGGTTTGCACACCCTGTTCATAAGATCCATGAAGACTGCAGGTGCGTTTGTAAGCCCGAATGGCATGACCAGAAACTCGTAGTGACCATAACGAGTTCTGAAAGCAGTTTTGGAGACGTCCTCATCCCGGACTCTCAGTTGATGATACCCTGACCTTAAATCGATCTTGGAATAGTAACACGACCCTTGCAACTGGTCGAATAAGTCATCTATGCGTGGAAGAGGATAACGGTTCTTCACCGTCACCTTGTTGAGTTCACGGTAGTCGATGCACATCCTGAACGTACCGTCTTTCTTCTTCACAAATAACACTGGAGCTCCCCAAGGCGAAGAGCTTGGACGAATAAAGCCCTTTTCCAAGAGCTCTTGCAGCTGCTTCGACAGTTCTTCCAGTTCGGTTGGAGCTAAACGATATGGTGCGCGGGCTATTGGCGCTGCTCCAGGTGCCAATTCGATCTGAAACTCGACTTGACGATGAGGCGGTAAGCCTGGTAAATCTTCAGGAAACACCTGAGGGAAGTCACGTACAACTGGGATATCCTCCAGCTTCTTTTCCTTTGCTGATGCATCAGTAACGAGAGCCAGAATGGCAGTATGCCCCTTTCGTAAACATTTCTGCGCCTTCAAGTAAGAGATGATGCCAACCACAGCACCACTCTTGTCGCCCTGAACTTCGAGAGGTTCTTGACTGGAGCGAGGAATACGAATAACTTTTTCCTTGCATAAGATCTCTGCGTGATGTTGAGATAACCAATCCATGCCGATGACGACGTCGAAGCTACCCAAGACTATGGGTATAAGATCAATCGTGAAAGTCTGACCCGCTAGAACAATGCTACAACCCTTGACTACCTGTGTGGCTTCTACACTTTTACCATTGGCTAGTTCTACGACGTGTTTGGTGTCTAGGGGTGTTGGTGTACGTTTTAATAATTTACCCATTTTCAGTGACATATAACTTGTATCAGCACCCGAATCAAATAAGACAGTAACATAAATATCGTCGAGAAGAAACTTACCCATAACCACATTGGGATCATTCACTGCATCTCCTCGACCCAACACAAATGCTCGACCACGAGCTTCATTGCCGTTGTTGTTGTTGTTGTTGCCCCCATTATTGTTGTTATGGTTCCCGTTGCCCTGATGGTTGTTGTTGCGGTTCTGGTTCAACTGTGGGCAATCGCGTTTGAAGTGACCTTCAGCCCCACACTTATAACACCCCCTGTTGCCCTGTTGCTGATTCTGCTGATTCTGTGGAGCTGGTTGCTGAGGCTGCTGATTCTGATTTGCAGGGCGAGCGCTTCTACAATCTTTGGCCTCGTGACCCATCTTTAAACACCTTTGACAACGGCCCTTATTGCACTGGCCGCTGTGATGCCTGTTGCAGTTGTTACACTTTGGAAGGTTTCCTCGATACCCTCCCTGTCTGTGGCTGCTCGATGAGTGCTGACTGGGACTTTGGTAACTATCCGTCTTTCGCTGCTGAGACTGTGACTGTACCGATGCTGATCCCTTGCTAGAATCCCCCTCCCATTTTCTCTTACTTTCGCTGGGAGTAGCAAGTGTAGTAGTAGCAGTAGCGGTAGCACTGATACGCTTTGGCAGTTTGCCCTGGTCTACTGCCTGATCTGTGATGCGATGAGCGAGACGCTGGATTTCCTGGATGTTGTTGAGGTTAGCCGAGGTAACGTGGCTCTGAATCTCTGACGCGAGCCCCTTGAGATACAACTCAATTCGCTTGTATGGAGGGTCCACCATAGTTGGACATAACACAGCCAACTCATTCGATCTTTTGGTGTAAGCTTCGATTTCCGAACCAACCATTTTCAAGTTATACAACTCGTCCTCCAACTTGTGAATGTCTTCTCTAGTGCAGTATTCCCTCTTGATCAGTTCTTTGAATTCATTCCAGGGTGTGGCGTTAGCAGCTGCCAACCCTAAGATCTGCACTTGTGCGTTCCACCAAGTGAGCGCAATCCCTTCAAGTGTGCCAGTGGCGAACTTCACCCTGCGAGCCTCAGGGCATTCACACATTTCGAAAACCGACTCGAGCTTTTCAAACCAGTGGAGGAGTCCAACTGCCCCCTCCGTGCCACTGAACGAGCTAGGACGACAGTCCATAAAATTCTTGAATGTGCACCCAGGTTGTTGCTGAGCGGGTTGACCTATTGTGTACGAACAGGGCAAAGTTAAGTACAAGAATTAATGTAGGATCTAAAGATCCTAGTGTCTATATTGCAGGGTGTACTACCTGCTTGGGCGGCTGCAACTGCCGCAGCAACGAGAGCCTCTAGCTGGGCTTGAGTCATGGTAATTCGTGCGGCCATTGATCTTCACATCAAAGGCAACATAAGTGAGAAAGGTTCGCGAATAGTGCGATGACAGAAGAGTGTAAGCACATAAGTATTCTCAAGCAATAACAAGTTGTGAGCAAGGTAATGTAAGCATACTACGAGCAAAGTTCTATGCAAATTCTAGCATGTAGGCAATAAACATAAACCTTATTACCTAGGGAGTTGAGTCTTGCACGTGGAGCGAAGCGTCGTTGTGGATCGTTGAGAGCACTGTTCTGGTTATAGTCTGGTTTTAATAAAAACGTTTTCCCATATTAAAACCAAGTTCTCTATAACCAATGGCTCTGATACCAATCTGTCACACCCCCAAAATCCACCTGCGGAGTATCACCGCTTGGGAGCGTGACTGACCAGGATCAAGCCACCAATCATATTGAACATGCATATAGTATTAAGTAAGGTAAAAGAAAACCATCCGTTCAATACCAAAGGTGTTCAAAACATGTTATTGTTTTAAAGTGTAGCGGAAGCATAGTAATAATCCAACAATAGTAAATAGTTCAAATGTTATAATAGTTCAGCATAGAAACCACGAATCCTTGTCCACAACGACCCGCTTCTCCAGTGCAAGCTCCAAGTACCTAACGATCTGCAAGGCATGTAACAGAATGGTCAACAAACTAGTTGAGCGAGTTCACAGTAAGTAAATGTGTAACAGTAAATAACAGGTGGCTCTACAGGGCCGATAGTAAGTTGTGCTGGTGGGGGCTTCCCATGTTAAGTGACCACTAGACTGTTCGTATTATTATCCCTGTTCTTCGTCCGAGAACAGAAGTGTGTATAAAGTGTGCGTAGGTTTTACGCACGTATCCTTCGTAACCTGAGGATAGAAATAAGTAATGCGTACACGTAGGTTTTACGTGCGTATCCTTCGTAACCGAGGATAGAATGGCATGTGAACCCGTAGGTGTTATCCCAACCTACGTAACCGTCCTGACATCCGAGGACATGATAGGTGACAGTCTAGTAAAGCATATGTACGTTCCTTTCAATAACAACCTTTAACCCATTCCCACAACCCGGGAATCCCATGCCTTAGTAGGAGTGTGAACTCACCTTGGTTTGCTCGGTATGCTAGGTTATGCACTCACAAGTAATTAATCACGTCCTAGTGTATGCACGTATAACAAATCAGTTCATGTTCGCAATGATTCGCATGCAATACAATGTTCACGTAACAGTCAGTTTGTACGTCGGCGCACACGTACCATTTCCTAGTTACTCATCAGCTAGTGCACACAATTACAAATGTAAACATTCATCATCAAGCATGGCATGTCAAATAGTTCATGTATACATTCCATCCTTCGAAGGATGTTTATAATTGCTACTATCCTTCGATCCACTGCTAACTTTCGACACATCAGTGATCTTTCGACACTTACAAGTTTTCACAGTTATCTTTCGGACTAGTTGGTATGTTTCGTACCATCAGTCATCTTTCGACCTAAGGTATCTTTCGGTCAACTTAATTATGTTTCGGTCATATCTATCCTTCGGTCAATGCTATGTTTCGACTACAAGCATCTTTCGACACTACCTATGTTTCGACAAACAGTATCTTTCGATCAATCAACAGTTACGTTTTCACAATCAGTTACGTTTTCACAGGAACAGCAACCCTAATCATCTATACAGCCGTCATCATCATCATTACCAAATCATCAGAATCATTTAGCACATCTAATCATAACGCAATCATCCAGAAATCATTGTCTAGCATGAACCTAGTTTAAACGTATCACGAAACCGGTTAACGCACATTAACACATCATCAAACCCTATGTGAAATCTATATCGATATTCCATCGTATTCAAAATCATAATATTCAGGCATGTATCAGTTCAGGTTACATCAACAATCAAGAACACACTACACGTGAACACATACGCATAAACGAACGATCGAATCAAATAGATTTTACTAACCGAAATGAGGGTTTGGTCGCAAGGGTCTCCTGTGGTTACTAGCTTGCCGTCACAGTTTGGAGAGCTCTAGGGTTGGGAATATGATAGAAAATGACAGCCGGTACATGTTGATACGTACTTATACGTATTACAGAAATGGGCCAAGCCCATTGGAAGGACTGGGCCGAAACATATCGAAGGATATGTTTCGTGCTCGAAGGATATGTTTCGGGGTCGAAGGTTATCCTTCGTGGTCCTTCGAATCCTTCGAACTACATGTCATCCTTCGAGGGCTAGGTTAAAGTTAATATTATAATAATAACAATTCTAATATTATTTTCTATCACCACAAATAGTAACATATAGGCAAAACGACAATATATTCTATTAACACACAACTCGTATAATTCAAGTCCACAATCCAACAACTAAACAGTCAAAGTCAAAGTCAACGCGCAATAAATGCGAAAGTGAAAGTCAAACACTCGAGTTGTCACATTATCCCCAACTTAAAAGAAATTTCGTCCCGAAATTTGGTACGCACTTACTGAGGAAGCTAGGTATCGTTCACTGGTTTTCCTGGGGTGTCACATCGACGGCAGAAATCAAAATTACTCGACTGATGCTAAACAACAACAATCATCACAATAATAATCTATCAAACATGCATCTAATCATCGTCATAATCTC
Organism: Helianthus annuus; assembly: GCF_002127325.2. Taxonomy (NCBI): domain Eukaryota; kingdom Viridiplantae; phylum Streptophyta; class Magnoliopsida; order Asterales; family Asteraceae; genus Helianthus; species Helianthus annuus. Next base: position 89,420,318 of record NC_035448.2, read on the forward strand.
AACTATCCATGATCAAATCACAGAATATCACATGAGAAACTAGGGTTTTCCATGAACACATAATCAAGAAATCAATAAACAATAATCCTTTGATAGAATCAAGAAATCAATAAGCAATAATCATTTACCTTGTGATGATTCTAGAGCAATGTGGAATCGAAAGTGATGAATAGCTTGCCAATGATGATGGTGATGATTGCTAGGGGATTAGAGAGTATAGTACGTGTTTTGGTTTTGTGTGCAAATGATTAGTGAAAAGGGATTAGGGTTAAGTATCTAGGATTTCACTAATTACCCTCTACCTCCCTAAGTATTTATATTTTACACATGCACACCATCTCATAACCATTTCCTAGTTTCACCACCAAGTTCATATATTTACCAAGTCTTTCACAATTAACAAACAATCATGCACAATCACACAATACGATTCATCGCATCAAAACGTATACAATTTCATAGCAATTAATTGTGAAAATAAACAGTTAAACAATACAAGAACGTGCAATAAATGCGAAATAGAAATCTTGGAAATTCGAGTTGTCACATTATCCCCAACTTGAAAGAAATTTCGTCCCGAAATTTGGTACGCACTCACTGAGGAAGCTAGGTAAGCTGTATCGTTTACTGGTTTTCCTGGGGTGTCACATCATCCCCCCGTTGATTTGGAATTTCGTCCCGAAATTCAGTAGTAGTAGCTTCGGCCTCAGTAGTGGTTGCATTGGTTTCGAATAACTGGGGGTACTTTTCTGTCATCTGGTCTTCGCGTTCCCAGGTGTACTCTGGGCCACGTTTGGAGTTCCAACGAACTCGGACAAGAGGGATTCTCTTGTGCTTGAGGACCTTAACATCCCGGTCCGTGATTTCAACTGATTCCTCGACGAACTGCAACCGCTCGTCGATAGTGAGTTCCTTTAAAGGAATTATGAGGGTCTCATCTGACAGACACTTCTTCAGATTCGACACGTGGAATACGTTGTGAACTGCACCGAGTTCAGCTGGTAGGTTTAGTCTGTAGGCTACTTGGCCTATTCTTTCAGTGATTTCGAACGGTCCAACATACCGTGGATTGAGTTGCCTCGTTTACTAAATCGAACCACACCCTTCCAGGGTGAGACTTTGAGTAGTACCCGGTCCCTGACCTGAAATTCCAATGGCTTCCTACGCTTATCCGCGTAGCTTTTCTGGCGATCACGAGCTGCCGCCATGCGTTGTCGTATTTGTGCTATTCGTTCAGTAGCGTCAACTACCATTTCTGGACCTGTAATCTGACTATCCCCCACCTCTGCCCAACAGAGAGGTGACCGGCATTTACGTCCGTACAATGCCTCGAATGGAGTGGCTTGTATGCTGGTGTGATAACTGTTATGATACGAAAACTCCACTAACGGGAGGTGCTTTTCCCAGCCGTTGCCGAAATCGATAACACATGCCCGAAGCATGTCTTCAAGAGTCTGGATCGTTCGCTCAGACTGCCCATCCGTCTGAGGATGATAAGCTGTGCTCATGTCTAAACGTGAGCCAAAAGATTTGTGCATCGCTTGCCATAGTTCTGACGTGAATCGTGCGTCCCGATCCGAAATGATGGAGGTGGGCACCCCGTGCCTCGAAACAACTTCTTTAAGATCGATGTCTGTGAGAGTGGAGAACTTATCCGTTTCCTTAATAGCCAGGAAGTGTGCAGACTTGGTGAGTCGGTCCACGATCACCCATATAGTGTCATTCCCATGCTGGGATCTAGGTAGGCCTGTAACAAAATCCATGGAAATTTCTTCCCATTTCCACTGTGGTATCCTGGGTTGTTGAAGTAGGCCTGAGGGTTTCTGGTACTCTGTCTTGACTCTCGCACAAGTCAAACATTTGCCGACGTAAGTTGCAATGTGGGCCTTCATGCTAGGCCACCGATATGTAGTTCTGATATCGTGGTACATTTTATCCGAACCTGGATGTACCGAGTAGCGAGACTTATGAGCTTCATCCATCACAAGTTCTCGTAAACCGCCGTATAGTGGGACCCAAATACGTCCTATTACATAGTAGGCGCCGTCTTCCCTTTTTTCTAATCATTGCCTTGGGCCGCGCAAGGCTTCAGCCTTGTCGTTTTCTGGTTTCAATGCTTCCACCTGAGCATTTCGTATCTGTGTAGGAAGATCAGACTGAATAGTGAGCTGCAAAGCTCGTACATGCCTAGGTAAAGTGTCCTTTCGACTGAGAGCGTCTGCCACAACATTGGCTTTGCTTGGATGGTACTTGATAGTGCATTCATATCGTTAAGTAGCTCGACCCATCGTCGTTGACGCATATTCAATTCCTTCTGCTTGAAGATATGCTCGAGACTCCTGTGATCGGTGTAAATTGTGCACTTGGTACCGTACAGGTAGTGTCGCCATATCTTGAGCGCGAAACAACAGCTCCCAGCTCTAAATCGTGCGTCGTGTAGTTCCGTTCGTGGACCTTGAGTTGGCGCGAAGCATAAGCATTGACCTTGTCGCGCTGCATTAACACACATCCAAAACCCTGGATGGATGCATCACAGTATACTACAAAATCGTCCGTGCCCTCTGGCAATGAGAGAATAGGTGCTCTGCAAAGCCTATCCTTTAAGTACTGAAAAGCGGTTTCCTGGGAATTTCCCCAACGGTAGGTAACACCGTTCTGTGTCAGTAGTGTAAGTGGCTGAGCAATCTTTGAGAAATCTTTGATAAACCGTCTGTAATACCCCGTCAAACCCAAGAATTAGCGTATTTCCGTTGGTGTACGCGGTGCAGGCCAGTTCCTGATCGAATCTACCTTGGATGGATCGACATGAATCCCATCCCTGTTCAACACATGGCCTAGAAAGTGGACTTCACGAAGCCAGAAGTCGCATTTAGAAAACTTGGCAGTTGCTCCTTTCGAAGAAGTTCCAAGATAAGACGTAAGTGCTGCTCGTGCTCCTCCTGACTCTTGGAGGAGATCAAAATGTCGTCAATGAAGACAATGACGAACTTGTCAAGATAGGGTTTACACACCCTGTTCATAAGTTCCATGAAAACTGCGGGCGCGTTCGTAAGTCCCAAATGGCATGACTTAGAAACTCGTCGTGACCGTAGCGAGTTCTGAATGCTGTCTTGGAGACGTCCTCATCCCGGACTCTCAGCTGATGATAACCAGACCTTAGTTCAATCTTGGAGTAGTAACTTGACCCTTGCAACTGGTCGAATAAGTCGTCAATGCATAGAAGAGGATAACGGTTCTTCACTGTGACCTTGGTCTTCCAACTTCTTTTCTTTCGCTGATGCGTCAATAACGAGAGCCAAAATTGCGGTGTGGCCCTTCCGCAACATTTCTGAGCCTTCAAGAAAGAGGTGATGCCAACCACAGCACCACTCTTGTCGCTTTGAACTTCGAGAGGTTCTTGACCAGAACGAGGAATGCGAACAATCTTTTCTTTGCATAGGATTTCTGCTTGCTGTTGCTGCTGGCGATTCCGATTTGCAGGCCGTGGGCTCCTGAATCCTTAGCTTCATGGCCCATCTTGAGACGCCTCTGGCAACGTCCCTCATTGCACTAACCACCGTGGTGTCTGTTGCATTAGTTACACATTGGGTGAATTCCCGGATATCCACCCTGCCCCTGACCACCAGAAGTTAGCTGACTCGGCTCTGGTGATCACTATTCATGCGCTGCTGTTGTGCTTGAGACTGAACTGAAGTTGAACCCTTGCTAAAGGTCCCATCCACCTTCTCTTGCTGTCACTGGGAGTAGCGGGAGTAGCAGAAGTGGAAGCGGTAGTAATAGCGCTGATACAACTAGGCAGCCTGTTCTGTTCCACTGCCTGATCCGTGAGGCGATGAGCAAGACGCTGAATGTCTTGGATATTGTCGAGGTTAGCCGGTGTAGCATGGCTCTGAATCTCTGAGGCTAGACCCTTGAGGTACAATTCGATGCGTTTGCTTGGAGGGTCCACCATGGTTGGACACAAGATGGCCAGTTCGTTCGACCGTTTCGTATAAGCTTCAATTTCTGACCCCGTCATTTTCAAATGGTAAAGCTCCACGTCCAACTTACGGATGTCATCACGCGTGCAGTATTCCCTTTTAATGCGTTCTTTGAATTCGTTCCAAAGGGTGGCGTTAGCAGCTGCCAGCCCTAATATCCGAACTTGCGCATTCCACCAGGTTAGCGCGATCCTTTCCAACGTAACAATGGCGTACTTGACCCTGCGAGCCTCAGGGCATTCACACATCTTGAATACCGACTCGAGCTTCCCAAACCAATGGAGTAGTCCAACTGCTCCTTCTGTGCCACGGAATGTGCTTGGACGACAGTCCATGAAGTTCTTGAATGTGCAGACAGGTTGCTATGCGTTCTGACCCGTTGCGCGAGAAAGATAGGTCAATGTTAAGCGCGAGAGTTGGGTCACGAGAGTCGGATCTAACATCCTAGGATAGGTCTGGAATAGCAGGTTATACCTCCTGCTTGTGCGGCTGCAAGCGCCGCAGCAACTTGTTCGTTAATAAAAGCCGTCAACTGGGCTTGCGTCAAGTTTATTCGTCCGGACATGATCGAACAGTAAAGGTAGCATAAGTATGAATGGTTCGCGAGTTGTGCGATGACAGAAAAGTGTAGGCACATAGGTGTTCTCAAGCAATAACAAGTAGTGAGCAAATTAATGTAAACATACTACGAGCAAAGTTCTATGCAATTCTAGCATGTAGGCAATAAACATAAACCTTATTACCTAGGATGTCGAGTCTTGCACGTGGAGCGAAGCGTCGTTGTGGATCGTTGAGAGCACTGTTCTGGTTATAGTCTGGTTTTAATAAAAACGTTTTCCCCATATTAAAACCAAGTTCTCTATAACCAATGGCTCTGATACCAATCTGTCACACCCCCAAAATCCACCTATGGAGTATCACCGCTTGGGAGCGTGACTGACCAGGATCAAGCCACCAATCATATAGAACAATATATATAGTAAAAGTAATTGCCATTAAACCAAACCAAATCCATATGAAGGGTGTCACACCCCCAAAATCCACACGCGGAGTACCACCGCTTGGAGGCGTGACATGACCAGGATCAAGCCACCAATTATATCAAACATAACATTTAATAATAATCATAGACATAACTGATGTTCAAAACCAAGCATTGTATATGTAGCGGAAGCATTAAATGTAAAACCCAAAACATAAGTATCAATGTGTGAATGTAAAAGTGTTTAATAAGCATTCACGTGTTCTTGTCCACAACGACCCGCTTCTCCTCTGGTGCAAGCTCCAAGTATACCTAAGGTCCTGCAAGGCATGCAGCAAATAATCAACAAACTAGTTGAGCGAGTTCACAGAAAGTAAGTTCTTAACGGTAATGCGTAAGTTCATCTAGTGGTGAGGGATTCTCACGAATTATCCTTAACAATGGGGGATTCCCATTATGGTACTTACTAGACTAGTGCAACCATGTGTTCTTCTTAAACCGAGAACAGGAATACGTACAGGGTCACGCAGGATTTACGTGACGTGCCCTTCCCCGAGGACAGTGGTACGCGTGGGGGCTACGCAGGATTTACGCAGCGTGTCCTTCCGACCCGGAAGACAGTAGAGGGTATTGGGTTACGCAGGATTTACGTAACGTGTCCTCCCGACCCGGGAGACAAATGGCAATTACTGGGTTACGCAGGATTTACGTAACGTGTCCTGACTATCCTGAGGACGATGGTCTATAGTCTAGTGAATGCGTAAGTACGAGTAATCATTCCATATCAACATTTCCAACCCAATACCCAACCCGGGAATCCCATGCCTTGGCTGTGTGAACTCACCTTGGATTGCTCGGCAGATACACAAAAGAGGGTTCTTGAACTAACAGTGATCAATCACGTCCTAACAGGGTTATCACACTAGTCAGGTTCGGTTCAAGTATTGCACGTATTAAATCATAGCAACCACGTATTGCACGTAAACAGTCAAAAGCATATCATAATCATACTTGTGCGTCTCGGATGGTTGGGCCATTGAGCTTGTGCGAGCCCAACCATCTTGTGCGATATAAATGTCTAGCCCAAACATCACCCGGCCCAAAATGTAACAAATCAAACATAAAGGTCTCGGCCCAACAACGCGTAGTGATCTTGTGCGATCGGACGGACTTGTGCGATCGGTCTTTGGGCTTTGAGGCCCAACAGTAATTCAAGAAACATCACATTGTGCGATCCAATTAAATCAACCCATTATATACATACGGCCCACATAGTTTAAACAGACAACATCTTGTGCGACTCATTTATTCTTGTGCGACGGAGTTGGGTTGTGCGATCAGTGTGGGCTTGTACGATCCAGTCATCTTGTGCGGTCCATATCAGCCCAGTCCAGCATGCACATCCGGCCCAACACATGGCAGCTTGTGCGATCCAAGGGGATCTTGTGCGATTGGGCAGCCGCTTGTGCGATTGGCGCTTGTGCGGCCGGTTTGCTTGTGTGATTGGTTAATTATTTCCGGATTTCATGTCATTCGGTTACAATTTCACAGTTTCCAACTTTTACACAATTAATCACAATTAATCGGTTTCCATGTTTATTAAATCAATTAACAGTTTTTCAACAAATCAAGCAACATATCATGGATCAAACAAGCCAACCTATCATGGACTCATATAAACCCTAACCGAAACAAACATCAACAAGAACATCACTATAGCATTCATACGGATTAATCATATCACCTAAGTGTATCATTCGAGTTCAACATATTTCAGCCGATTATATCTTTTCCATCCTAATCATGATGCAATTAGCATAATCAATCATAGTAACCATACATGTGAGCCGATTAACAACCACAATTAACTATTCACATAAGCAACATGTTAACAAGAATCCTTCGGGTATCAAGCAATCATCAACATACAACCAATAACACACAACCAATAACATAATCACTAACCGGATTAAAGAAGGAGAAGAGGGTGATCCGGGTAGGGGATGCTCTTGCCGCCGGGTTCCAAGCAACCGAGAGAGAGAAAGAGTCTAGGGTTGTGTGTGTGTTCTTGTGTTGTGTAACAAATGAGAAAAACCAAGTCCCTAAGGTGTTTACACGGTATAGAGGGGTGGGCCGGCCCTTACATGGGCTGCCCTATTGGTCCGCGTACAAGAATGAGGCCCAAACGGCCTTGTGCGGGTGATGTGAGCTTGTGCGGTTCAAGTGTCTAGTGTTGCGTGGTTCAATTTCATACATGCATACAATATATACACAACATACATAACACATTATTCACAAGGTTCACGTAACATTCATTAATTCAAGGTATCACATAGACACGTAACGTTACATTAAAGTAAGTCTAAAGTTCGAGTTGTCACATTATCCCCAACTAATTGGAAATTTCGTCCCGAAATTTGGTATGCACTCACTGAGGAAGCTAGGTAAACTGTATTGTTCACTGATTTTCCTGGGGTGTCACATCCTCCCCCCGTTGATCTGGAATTTCGTCCCGAAATTCCGAAGTAGTAGCTTCAGCCTCAGCAGTGGTTGTACTGTTCGCGAACAATTGGGGGTACTTTTCTGTCATCCTGTCTTCGCGTTCCCAGGTGTACTCTGGGCCACGTTTGGAGTTCCAACGTACTCGAACAAGAGGGATTCTCTTGTTTTTGAGGACCTTCACATCCCGGTCCGTGATTTCGACTGGTTACTGCAACCGCTCGTCGATAGTGAGTTCTTTGAAAGGAATGATGAGGTTTTCATCTGATAGGCACTTCTTTAGGTTCGACACATGAAAGACATTGTGAACTGCACCGAGTTCAGCTGGTAAGTTCAACTTGTAGGCTACCTTGCCAATCTTTTCTATGATTTCGAATGGTCCGACGTATCGCGGATTCAGTTTGCCCCGTTTGCCAAAACGTACCACACCCTTCCAGGGTGAGACTTTCAATAAAACCCGGTCCCCGACCTGAAATTCCAATGGCTTTCTACGCTTGTCCGCGTAGGCTTTCTGACGGTCGCGTGCTGCCGCCATGCGTTGCCGTATCTGTGCGATCTTTTCCGTGGCGTCCACTACAATTTCTGGACCCGTAATCTGACTATCCCCCACCTCTGCCCAACAGAGGGGTGACCGGCATTTACGCCCGTACAATGCCTCGAATGGAGCGGCTTGAATGCTGGTGTGATAACTATTATTATAAGAGAACTCCACCAAAGGGAGGTGCTTTTCCCAGCCGTTGCCGAAATCGATAACGCATGCCCTAAGCATGTCTTCAAGTGTTTGAATCGTTCGCTCAGACTGCCCATCTGTCTGAGGATGATATGATGTGCTCATGTCTAACCGTGAGCCGAAAGATTTGTGCATCGCTTGCCATAGCTCTGACGTGAATCGTGCATCGCGATCCGAAATGATGGACGTGGGCACCCCGTGCCTCGAAACAACTTCTTTAAGATAGACGTCTGCGAGAGTGGAGAACTTATCCGTTTCCTTTATAGGTAGGAAGTGTGCAGACTTGGTGAGTCGGTCCACGATCACCCATATGGTATCATTCCCACGCTGGGATCTAGGTAGGCCTGTAACAAAATCCATGGAAATTTCTTCCCATTTCCATTGAGGTATCTTAGGCTGCTGAAGTAGGCCAGCTGGTTTCTGATATTCAACCTTGACCCTTGCACAGGTCAGGCATCTTCCAACGTACGTAGCGATGTGGGCCTTCATGCTAGGCCACCAATAAGTCGTGCTGATGTCGTGGTACATTTTGTCCGACCCTGGATGTACTGAGTAGCGAGACTTGTGAGCTTCATCCATTACAAGTTCGCGTAGACCGCCATAAAGTGGGACCCAAATACGCCCCGTTACATAGTAGGCGCCGTCTGCCTTCTGTTCCATTTGCTGTCGTGAGCCGCGTAAGGCTTCGGCCTTGACGTTTTCGGGCTTCAATGCTTCTGCCTGAGCATCTCGTATCTGTGCAGGAAGGCTAGACTGAATCGTAAGCTGTAGCGCTCGCACGCGCCGTGGTAGAGTGTCTTTCCGACTAAGGGCATCAGCCACAACATTGGCTTTGCCTGGATGATACTTGATAGCGCATTCGTAATCGTTCAGTAACTCGACCCATCGTCGTTGACGCATATTCAAATCCTTTTGCTTAAGAATATGCTCGAGACTCCTGTGATCGGTATAAATCGTGCACCTGGTACCGTACAGGTAGTGTCGCCATATCTTAAGCGCGAAAACAACAGCTCCCAGCTCTAAATCGTGCGTTGTGTAGTTCCGTTCGTGAATCTTAAGTTGGCGTGAAGCGTAAGCAATAACCTTGTCGCGCTGCATCAATACACACCCAAGACCCTGGATGGATGCATCACAATATACTACGAAATCGTCTGTGCCCTCTGGCAAAGAGAGGATAGGTGCACTGCAAAGTCTATCCTTTAAGTACTGAAAAGCAGTTTCCTGCGTGTTGCCCCAACGGTAGGTGACACCCTTCTGTGTCAGTAGTGTAAGTGGTTGCGCGATCTTGGAGAAGTCTTTAATAAACCGTCTGTAGTAACCTGCCAAACCCAAGAATTGGCGTATTTCCGTTGGCGTACGTGGTGCAGGCCAGTTTCTGATCGAGTCTACTTTGGATGGATCGACATGGATCCCATCCTTGTTCACTACGTGGCCTAAGAAGTGGACTTCACGAAGCCAGAAGTCGCATTTAGAAAGCTTGGCGTACAGCTGTTCCTTCCAAAGGAGTTCCAATATCAGGCGAAGATGCTGCTCGTGTTCCTCCTGACTCTTGGAGTAAATCAGGATGTCGTCGATGAATACTATGACAAACTTGTCAAGATAGGGTTTGCACACCCTGTTCATAAGGTCCATAAATACAGCAGGCGCGTTCGTTAACCCAAATGGCATGACGAGAAACTCGTAGTGACTGTAACGAGTTCTGAAGGCTGTCTTGGAGACGTCCTCATCCCGGACTCTCAGCTGATGATACCCTGACCTCAAGTCTATCTTGGAATAGTAGCACGACCCTTGCAACTGGTCGAATAAGTCGTCGATGCGCGGAAGAGGATAGCGGTTCTTCACCGTTACCTTGTTGAGTTCACGGTAGTCGATACACATCCTGAACGTACCGTCTTTCTTTTTCACGAAAAGTACTGGAGCTCCCCATGGCGAAGAGCTTGGACGAATGAAGCCCTTTTCCAAGAGCTCTTGTAGCTGCTTTGACAATTCTTCCAATTCTGATGGAGCTAGACGATACGGTGCGCGAGCTATGGGTGCTGCTCCTGGAGCGAGCTCGATTTGAAATTCGACCTGACGATGAGGCGGTAAGCCAGGTAAGTCTTCAGGAAACACCTGAGGGTACGAACAATTGGAATATCCTCCAATTTCTTTTCCTTTGCTGATGCGTCTGAAACGAGTGCCAGAATGGCAGTGTGCCCCTTTCGTAAGCATTTCTGAGCCTTCAAGAAAGAGATGATGCCAACTACAGCACCACTCTTGTCACCTTGAACTTCGAGAGGTTCCTGACCAGAACGAGGAATGCGAATAATCTTCTCGCTGCATAAGATTTCTGCCTGGTGTTGGGATAACCAATCCATCCCAATCACGACGTCGAAGCTACCCAAAACTATGGGAATGAGGTCGATAGAGAAAGCTTGACCAGCTAAGATAAGATCACAACCCTGAACTACGTGCGTGGCTTCTAGACTTTTACCGTTAGCTAACTCTACTACGTGTTTGGTGGGTAAAAGTGTTGGTGCACGTTTTAGCAGTTGACACATTTTCACAGACATATAGCTTGTATCCGCACCCGAATCAAACAAAACAGTAACGTAAATATTGTCGAGGAGAAACTTACCCATAACTACGTTGGGATCGTTCACTGCGTCACCTCGACCGAGCACAAAAGCACGTCCCCTAGCGTCGTTGCCATTATTGTTGTTCCCACCGTTGTTGTGCCCGTTGCCCTGGTTGTTGTTGTTGTTGTTGTTGCGGTTCTGGTTCAACTGAGGGCAGTCGCGTTTGAAATGACCTTCAGCCCCACACTGGAAACATCCCCGGTTTCCACGCTGTGGCTGCTGTTGCTGCTGTGGGTTCTGTGGAGCTGGTTGTTGCTGTTGCTGGTTCTGGTTTGCAGGACGAGGGCTCCTACAGTCTTTAGCCTCGTGCCCCATCTTGAGACGCCTTTGGCAACAACCCTTGCTGCATGGGCCGCTATGGTGCCTGTTGCAATTGTGACACTTGGGGTGAAAACCCTGATATCTTCCCCGTCTATGACCACCAGAGGATTGCTGTCACACCCTCAAATTACCACTTAGGGTGTGTCCCTGTTAGACGTGTGACCCCTAGTAATAAGCCACCAATTACATTGAATCCATAAGTTTAAAAAATAGTTTCATCATTTAATAGTAATAAAATCCAAAACATAAGTAATTCGAAAACCATCAAGTTCAGCGGAAGCGTTAACGTATCATGATATAATACTTTCCGAACAACCATGGTAAATAAATGTTTGATAAATAAACCCATCAATGCAACCATGACCACTCTCGCCCTCCAGCCAGCAAGTTCCTGTTTCCAAGCACCTAACGACCTGCGAGCATGTAACAAGTGCATCAGACAAAGCTGGCGAGTCCACAGTTTTAGAAAACGTTTGTTACCGGTTGAATGTAAAACAGTTCAATAATCAATGCAAGTAATATTGTTAATATCTCATTTCCGAACAAGACGGCTCCTGAAATACATGACTGCCCTTCCCACGTACTCCTATCTAGTACTGGGCCACGACTGGGTCATTAGTTCACATCCGTCCTCTCTAGGAGCGGTCTGAGGGTGCCAAACCTAAGTAGCGCTACCAACTAATACCCGTTACCCTGCAGGTAACATAATAAGGGACTTACAAAGATGATAGGTGAGAATATTAACCAATATACCCGTTACACAACAGGTTGGTTTCAAGAAGCATCACAGTTAAACAGAACAGGAATGAGGCGCTTAGTTACCCAGAACATGCAGGCCATCGAGTTGCTATAATCCTGGCATCGCCCATGCCAATCTTAAATGCCCTTCCACGAGTACCACTCCCAGTGTTGTTGTTATGGTTGCGAGGATTTCCCAATATTGTCATTATTCCCTTGGTTGTTGAGGTCTTGACTTAACAACAGTCAATCCTTGTCAATGTCACCTTCGTTTCCATGCTGTAGACTACGATTACGAGTACCTTGATGTTTGTCGCGACTGTTGTCTCTATTGTCGTTGCTTAAAACAAGGCCCTACGATCTTTCACTATCAAGGTACATCTTTTCTCATTCTGTGTCCCGTCTTAATGCGCTACTCACTGTGCTGGCAGTTACACATACCACACTATCGTCAATTGTCATTGCTTATGTCCCGATTAACTCATAAGAGTTGACTCCCATAAGCCGCTGGCTAGAGTTAAGAATTCGATTGAAGTTTATTTGCTGGTGTTTGATGCCGGTAATCTGGGTTATCCAAATACTGAGGTCGTAAAATACTACGCTCACCCTTTTGTCCATCGATCTAGCAAGTCGATTGAGTAATACGCGATATGCTGCGAGAGTGTTGCGGATGTGGTCACACTTTGGAGTCTAAGACGTCAATACATAGTGTTCCAGTAAATGAAGAGAAGCGAGAAAGGTATAGACCAGCTCAAGGACGTTCGTGCAAGCACCTAACATTCTACACGTTTCGCTAGGCGTTCAGAGGTGTGTTCAGATAATAGATAATACTCGATAGTATCAAGATTTGTAAGGATTCAGAAAGGAGTGAAAAGATCATGTTCGAGTAGGAGACAATCACTGCTAGGACTCTTATAAACAACTGAGTTCTAACATAACATCCATTAACAGAGCGGAACCCTTCTCACACTAGTTAAGCCTCACTGGGACTCACATGCACCCCACATTATTATTATGTGTGCACCCATAATAATAAGGCAATTTGCATGCTTATCTCAGTGCCTATTAACTCGCGCTAAAAGGTTTCCCAAATTCGAGCAATAAGACAGATGATGCCTCAACATAGATCATGAAAGTTGAAGAAGAGTCGCACTCTTAACACAAGTAACAGGGGTTGGTAGCATAGAAGTTCATACTGCAGTGCTTAGTGTGTATTCACGTGTGATGTTATTTATAAGCAGACACTAGATATACTATGCAATAGTAAACGAGAAACGAACCTTGCAGTCTGGAGCTGAGTGTCATGGTCGATTTCGGATCTGTTCGGTTATAGTCTGGTTTTATAAAAACGTTTTAAAACCAAGTTCTCTATAACCAGTGGCTCTGATACCAAACTGTCACACCCTCAAATTACCACTTAGGGTGTGTCCCTGTTAGACGTGTGACCCCTAGTAATGAGCCACCAATTACATTGAATCCATAAGTTTAAAAAATAGTTTCATCATTTAATAGTAATAAAATCCAAAACATAAGTAATTCGAAAACCATCAAGTTCAGCGGAAGCGTTAACGTATCATAATATAAATACTTTCCGAACAACCATGGTAAATAAATGTTTGATAAATAAACCCATCAATGCAACCATGACCACTCTCGCCCTCCAGCCAGCAAGTTCCTGTTTCCAAGCACCTAACGACCTGCGAGCATGTAACAAGTGCATCAGACAAAGCTGGCGAGTCCACAGTTTTAGAAAACGTTTGTTACCGGTTGAATGTAAAACAGTTCAATAATCAATGCAAGTAATATTGTTAATATCTCATTTCCGAACAAGACGGCTCCTGAAATACATGACTGCCCTTCCCACGTACTCCTATCTAGTACTGGGCCACGACTGGGTCATTAGTTCACATCCGTCCTCTCTAGGAGCGGTGTGAGGGTGCCAAACCTAAGTAGCGCTACCAACTAATACCCGTTACCCTCCAGGTAACATAATAAGGGACTTACAAAGATGATAGGTGAGAATATTAACCAATATACCCGTTTTTACCCAAAAGACTTATCCCTCCACGGGATACCCACTGACTGTCCCCAACCACTGGGACGCATGCTCGAATGTAGTGAACTCACCTTAGATTGCTCGGTAGGTTATATTACCCGTTCCTAGTTGGTCAATCCAAACCCTACCGTGGTTACAAAAAAAATAATTAGCTTATATGCACGTAAGTCACGTAACCCACCTTCACGACACAGGTATCATACTAGTAGTGCACATAACGTTATACATATCGTAACAAGAAATCACACATCACACTTATCATACACACTTATCATCGCATTCATTGAAACAATCAGTTTCGTGCCCACTTATACCACGCATTCTAGTAGGTTGTGTGTATTAGACATCACCACATAACATGTAATAATCATTCGAATCACTCACCAGTTTCTATTTCACATGCATGTATCATAACATCACTTAACAAGTTGGTATTTCACACAAACAATTCATGCATTCAACTGATTGTAACTCATAAGTTCATTGTCTAATATGTTGTAATCATTTAAGCCACATGCATTAACGTGTCACAACATTCCACACAAACTGTTACTTGACCGCCCACATTTTCATGTTCATAGATTACTAATTCACCTAATGACAATATGCACCTCATATATATATATATATATATATATATATATATATATATATATATATATGTATCCTCCATTTACATGCTGCATATACATGACACCTACATCTACTCGGCCCAAGTTGCAAGAACATCTCAGCCCACTATCCAATTAGGTTAGTTGTGCAACCCAGTTCCTTAAGACCCGTCAAAAGAAACGTGCGAGCCCAAGTATAACAGGCCACTAACAAGGTGTGTGCGTGTGTGTGGCCCATCGAAGACCAGCCCGCACTAATGGTGCAGCTGCCCTCACCCGAACAACATGCGGCCCAAAGCAAAAACCGGGTATCTCCGCTTTGCTTGTGCAGCCCAACTGCCATACGAGGCCCAATTAAGAATGCATATTATTATTTCAACTCTTTAGTCCAAAGCAAATTTGCATAAGCTATTTCTTGTTGTACATATTATTAGTTAATCGTATATAGAACAGTTTCTTCCTATCATCACATAACATTTTTCTTGGATGAACATATCACGATAACATCATCAGATCATTATTAGAATTTACTAACCAAACCCTAGTGTTCATGTATATGATCATGACCCTAACAAATTAAAACTCACATGTATACATCATCGAGTACTCAATAGACAACCAACTAATCATATCAATCTTATTTTATGTAATCACATGCTATGACAATTTCCATGCAACTAGAACAAGAATGGCCGACAATTTGAGGTTAGACAATTTCAATTGACCACTTTGCTTATATTGTATTGGACCATGAAATGCTACTGACATACAAGTAATTAGTTATTGAATATTTGTGAATTTTAGTGGGCAACTATGATTGGACCAAGCACAATAGTGGGTTCGAATAAATACATCTACTTTCACTTTTGTAGATCAGCCAATTCAATAATAAGTGACATCCATCAACATCATTATGATTACCAAAAGATCCTTGTCAAACATTCATACCAATCATCTATCCCCTACCAATGATCGATCACCACCCGCTCAGTTTTTAGTGTACAAATTCACAGAGCTTGATTTAAGCACATTCCATTTAATCATATTCAAAACAATTACTAGCACAGGATTATAATTAACAAGAAAATAAATGATTCATATCTTTGGTAGATCATACCAGTTGAGTGGGAGTAGGGTGCGAACAAGGTAGGTGGATCTCACGAAGAGGGTGTTGCAAGATGGGGGCTGCCGTCAAGATGGATGAGAAGTAGGGTTAAGGGGTTTGTGGTTTTGCAATATGAAACTACATGAAAGCCCCCTCCCCAAAGGTCTACGTAGGGAAAAATAGTGGTGTATGAGAGTTGGGCTCGAGTTGGGCTCACAAGATGTGGGTGGGCTGAGAATCAAAGTACAAGAGTGGGCAGTTGTGAGTCGGTGCGCGAATCGGAATTTCGTGTGCGGCTAAGTTTATAATTCACATAATATCTAATAACACTACCACATTCCAATCAATCAATTAAGTATAAACCAACTGATCGCCCATTCCCTTACAACATACACGTGATCGCAACGCAGAACAAAGCATAAAGGGATTCCTTGTTGACGCTTAAAAAATTCTAACAAGTTATCTAGCACAAAAGTTTAACGATTTACGTAACAAAAGGAATAAAGAGGGAATTAGAGTCACAAAGCTAACAGTCACAAACTTTGAGAGTTCGGGTTGTCACATCATCCCCAACTTGAAAGAAATTTCGTCCCGAAATTTGACAAGTACGCACAGTGCAGTGAAGTGATAAATCAAGATTTCTGTAGATTTTCCCTGGGTGTCACATCATCCCCAACTTGAAAGGAATTTCGTCTCGAAATTCACCAGTGATATCAAATTGATCATCAGGAAGAAGTTGAGGATATTTGAGTTTCATTTGATCTTCGCGTTCCCACGCGAACTCCAGTCCTCGTATTGAGTTCCAATGAACTCTCGCTATTGCAATTCGACCCTGCTAACGAATCCTGACGTCCCGGTCCATGGTTCCACTAGATTTCCTCAACAACTGCAACTTGTCATTAAACTTTGACTTTAGTAAGGGCATCACAAACGTTTCATCGAACGAACACTGCCTTAGATTCGGGACGTAAATGATATCATGCACGTTACTCGGCTTGACAGGTAATTCAAGCTTGTACGCCACTTGCCAACACGTTTTCCAGAATTTTGAATGGTCCATCATAACGTAAGTTAAGCTTGCCACGCTTCCCAAGGTGTACCTCACCCT
This sequence comes from Helianthus annuus, assembly GCF_002127325.2. Lineage (NCBI taxonomy): Eukaryota > Viridiplantae > Streptophyta > Magnoliopsida > Asterales > Asteraceae > Helianthus > Helianthus annuus. Next base: position 89,437,066 of record NC_035448.2, read on the forward strand.
CCCAGGGTGAGACTTTCGATTATGATACGTTCACCTACAACGAACTCTCAGTGTTTCCTAATCTTATCAGCTTTTCTGACGGTCACGCGTTGCCGCCCAAACGATTTCCGATCTAATCAATCCTCCCAAGTGGTTCGAGTACAAACCCTTGATCTGTGATTAAGTTCTCGCCCACCTTAATCCAAAAAGGAGATTAGCGTTACTGTCCATGCAATGTCTCAAACAAGGCTGTCTGAATACTAGAATGATATCTGCTACTGTAGAACTCAGCCAAAGGTATGTGTCCTTCAAATTTTATTTTATTTTATTTTATTTATTTATTTATTTTTTTTAAGACAACCCCACACATGCTCGCAGCATGTCTTCGAGTGTCAGGGGGGGGGGTTGCTTACTCTGACCATTTGTCCAATGGTGGTAAGTAACGCTCATGCCTAGACGTGAGCCAAGAGTGTTGCGCATTGCTTGACATAGATCAGGTATAGATCAAAATCAGGGGTAACAGGAGTTGGCACCTCGTGCCTCATAACCGCCTCTCTCAGAGGAATATTCGTAAGTTGTGAAGACTCTCAGTTTTCTTGATTGCAAGGATGTGTGCTGGTAACTTGAGTCTATCAATGATCACCCAGATGATAATATTTCTGTTTCGAGTTGTAAGTAGACCAGTAACAAAATTCATGGCAATCTGTTCTCATTTCCATATGTATGTTTCTGGTTGCTAAAATCCCACCTTAACTTTCTCCAAGTCAAACATCGTTCCCATGCGTTGCTGTGTGGGCCTTCAGGCCTGGTCATCCGTACATGGTCTTCAGGTTTTAATACATCCTGTCAAAACTCCGATGAATAGGATATCAAGACTCGTGTGCTTCGCCTGCACCAGTCCCCTAAGGTTACTGTATAGTGAGGTCCATATTCGTCCCATGCAGTAGCAAATATCGTTCAACCTGCCAAAGGTTGCTTCCCCATGCCCCGCATGGGTCAATCTTGAGAATCCTCTTCCTTCAGTTCTCCAGTTTGAACAGAGCGAGTCTGATTGGGTAAGTTAAAGTCGATAGAGAGCTGCATAGCTCGTGCACGTTCAGGTTTCACAGTCGCACTCATTCCGAAGTTACATCCAACGGTGCTATTACATGTCTAGCTCTTCCGAAACAAAGGTACACGGGAGGCCCTTGTGATCGGTCTAAGTAGTGCATTTGGTACCGTCCAAGTAATGCCTCCAATTTACATCCATAGGCCATGGTTTCCACCGCAGATTGTGTCTCATGCAATTCTCTTTCGTAAATCCACTAAGTGCGCCATCGTCTTCTCGTGTTGCATCGGCATGTAACTGGGTCTCTGATTCAGACCATCATGGTATACCACTAAATCACCCGCATCCTCGGGTAAAGACGACGCTCAATGCTTTACAGAGTTGGAATTCGAAAGTTGAAAAGATATTCTCCAGTTTTGTCTCCCATGAACACAGCACCCTGTTGTTCTTAAGGGATTTAAGCTGTGCGATCTTCGAAAATCCTGTGATGAATCTGTGATAGAATCTAGCGAAATCAAGGAATTGCTGCATCCCCGAAGGAATCTTTGGTGTCGATCAGTTTCTAACAAAATGGCTCTTAGCGAGATCCACGGGTATTCCCACTTCATTGATTATATGACCAGAAAGGTATCTCTCGAATCCAGAAGTTACATTTAACAGGTCTTTGCGCGGAGTGGCTCCTCCCTCAGGAGCCCTAGAATGAAATACAAATGCCGCCCATGTTGTTCCTTCTTCCTAGAAATGATCCAAAACGTAATCAATAAACACAGTCGATTCATGTGGTCTAATAAGCTGCTGGTGTGTTGATTAACTCAAAGACCAGGGAATACAAAGTCGCAAAGGACGTGCTGCGTTCGATATGCCGTTGTGAGAACATTCTCCCCTTGGACTTCCATCTGTTGATAGTTCGCTCGTAAATAAATCCTCGAATGAAGGCTTGTCCCTTGCAATTGGTTAACAGGTTGTCAATACACGGTCGAGGCAAACGGTTCTCGACTGTCGCTTTGATGTGTTCTCGATAATCAGTACACCTATGAAAAGGCTTATCTTCATGGATAAAACTAGGGCTTCCCAAAGCGAAAAACTAGGTCTGATAGAACTCATGTGCAACAGTTCTTGTAGTAGCTTAGACAGTTCTTGCAACCCTCCCGGTGCAAGGCGGTAAGAGTACGAGTCTTCAGAGCTGGCTCTAGCGCGAAATCAACTGAGGTTCCGACTAACAGTTGCTAGCAAGCTTTTGGGGTGTGTTCTTTCTCGAGTGTCGGGCTCGTGGCTTTGTTTTTTAGCTGGTCTTTGTTGTTGGTTTTTTAGACTTTGTGATTGTCTTGGGTTGTGTTTTTTTCTTTGTTTTGTTCCTAGGCTTCGGGTTGTGGAGCCTAGTTGGTGTGTCATTCTGGCATACCCTTGTACTTATTTGAGTTATTTATAAAATTCACCTGGGGTAACCCTTTACCCAAAAAAAAACAGTTGTGGAAGTAAACCTGAAAGTTCCTCGAACAGCACACTGAAAGGAGTCACAAATAATCGGTGGATCCCCGATCCTATTTTCCTTAGCCTTAAGCATTAGTAACTGTTGTCAACATGGTGGGGCAGTTCCTCCGTAGACACTTCTGGGCTTTCCTTGCAGAATTGATGCTAGCCTTTACACAACTCTGATATTCTAGAACTGATGACGATTCTCCACTAGGGAGAGGGGTACACAAAGTTTTTTTTTTTTTTTTTCACAGGGTATATCTGATCGATGTATGGGTAACCAATCCACACCGACTACTGCATCAACTATCTAGGGTAGTTGAAGGAAGGTCGATGTCGAACACCTGTCCCACAAGGTTGGGTTTGCATTCCAACGAACATATGAGGTTTCAATTGACTAGCCATCAGTCGATTCCACAACAGGTTGGTTTCAAGAAGCATCACAGTTAAACAGAACAGGAATGAGGCGCTTAGTTACCCAGAACATGCAGGCCATCGAGTTGCTATAATCCTGGCATCGCCCATGCCAATCTTAAATGCCCTTCCACGAGTACCACTCCCAGTGTTGTTGTTATGGTTGCGAGGATTTCCCAATATTGTCATTATTCCCTTGGTTGTTGAGGTCTTGACTTAACAACAGTCAATCCTTGTCAATGTCACCTTCGTTTCCATGCTGTAGACTACGATTACGAGTACCTTGATGTTTGTCGCGACTGTTGTCTCTATTGTCGTTGCTTAAAACAAGGCCCTACGATCTTTCACTATCAAGGTCCATCTTTTCTCATTCTGTGTCCCGTCTTAATGCGCTACTCACTGTGCTGGCAGTTACACATACCACACTATCGTCAATTGTCATTGCTTATGTCCCGATTAACTCATAAGAGTTGACTCCCATAAGCCGCTGGCTAGAGTTAAGAATTCGATTGAAGTTTATTTGCTGGTGTTTGATGCCGGTAATCTGGGTTATCCAAATACTGAGGTCGTAAAATACTACGCTCACCCTTTTGTCCATCGATCTAGCAAGTCGATTGAGTAATACGCGATATGCTGCGAGAGTGTTGCGGATGTGGTCACACTTTGGAGTCTAAGACGTCAATACATAGTGTTCCAGTAAATGAAGAGAAGCGAGAAAGGTATAGACCAGCTCAAGGACGTTCGTGCAAGCACCTAACATTCTACACGTTTCGCTAGGCGTTCAGAGGTGTGTTCAGATAATAGATAATACTCGATAGTATCAAGATTTGTAAGGATTCAGAAAGGAGTGAAAAGATCATGTTCGAGTAGGAGACAATCACTGCTAGGACTCTTATAAACAACTGAGTTCTAACATAACATCCATTAACAGAGCGGAACCCTTCTCACACTAGTTAAGCCTCACTGGGACTCACATGCACCCCACATTATTATTATGTGTGCACCCATAATAATAAGGCAATTTGCATGCTTATCTCAGTGCCTATTAACTCGCGCTAAAAGGTTTCCCAAATTCGAGCAATAAGACAGATGATGCCTCAACATAGATCATGAAAGTTGAAGAAGAGTCGCACTCTTAACACAAGTAACAGGGGTTGGTAGCATAGAAGTTCATACTGCAGTGCTTAGTGTGTATTCACGTGTGATGTTATTTATAAGCAGACACTAGATATACTATGCAATAGTAAACGAGAAACGAACCTTGCAGTCTGGAGCTGAGTGTCATGGTCGATTTCGGATCTGTTCGGTTATAGTCTGGTTTTATAAAAACGTTTTAAAACCAAGTTCTCTATAACCAGTGGCTCTGATACCAAACTGTCACACCCTCAAATTACCACTTAGGGTGTGTCCCTGTTAGACGTGTGACCCCTAGTAATGAGCCACCAATTACATTGAATCCATAAGTTTAAAAAATAGTTTCATCATTTAATAGTAATAAAATCCAAAACATAAGTAATTCGAAAACCATCAAGTTCAGCGGAAGCGTTAACGTATCATAATATAAATACTTTCCGAACAACCATGGTAAATAAATGTTTGATAAATAAACCCATCAATGCAACCATGACCACTCTCGCCCTCCAGCCAGCAAGTTCCTGTTTCCAAGCACCTAACGACCTGCGAGCATGTAACAAGTGCATCAGACAAAGCTGGCGAGTCCACAGTTTTAGAAAACGTTTGTTACCGGTTGAATGTAAAACAGTTCAATAATCAATGCAAGTAATATTGTTAATATCTCATTTCCGAACAAGACGGCTCCTGAAATACATGACTGCCCTTCCCACGTACTCCTATCTAGTACTGGGCCACGACTGGGTCATTAGTTCACATCCGTCCTCTCTAGGAGCGGTGTGAGGGTGCCAAACCTAAGTAGCGCTACCAACTAATACCCGTTACCCTCCAGGTAACATAATAAGGGACTTACAAAGATGATAGGTGAGAATATTAATCAATATACCCGTTTTTACCCAAAAGACTTATCCCTCCACGGGATACCCACTGACTGTCCCCAACCACTGGGACGCATGCTCGAATGTAGTGAACTCACCTTAGATTGCTCGGTAGGTTATATTACCCGTTCCTAGTTGGTCAATCCAAACCCTACCGTGGTTACAAAAAAAATAATTAGCTTATATGCACGTAAGTCACGTAACCCACCTTCACGACACAGGTATCATACTAGTAGTGCACATAACGTTATACATATCGTAACAAGAAATCACACATCACACTTATCATACACACTTATCATCGCATTCATTGAAACAATCAGTTTCGTGCCCACTTATACCACGCATTCTAGTAGGTTGTGTGTATTAGACATCACCACATAACATGTAATAATCATTCGAATCACTCACCAGTTTCTATTTCACATGCATGTATCATAACATCACTTAACAGGTTGGTATTTCACACAAACAATTCATGCATTCAACTGATTGTAACTCATAAGTTCATTGTCTAATATGTTGTAATCATTTAAGCCACATGCATTAACGTGTCACAACATTCCACACAAACTGTTACTTGACCGCCCACATTTTCATGTTCATAGATTACTAATTCACCTAATGACAATATGCACCTCATATATATATATATATATATATATATATATATGTATCCTCCATTTACATGCTGCATATACATGACACCTACATCTACTCGGCCCAAGTTGCAAGAACATATCAGCCCACTATCCAATTAGGTTAGTTGTGCAACCCAGTTCCTTAAGACCCGTCAAAAGAAACGTGCGAGCCCAAGTATAACAGGCCACTAACAAGGTGTGTGCGTGTGTGTGGCCCATCGAAGACCAGCCCGCACTAATGGTGCAGCTGCCCTCACCCGAACAACATGCGGCCCAAAGCAAAAACCGGGTATCTCCGCTTTGCTTGTGCAGCCCAACTGCCATACGAGGCCCAATTAAGAATGCATATTATTATTTCAACTCTTTAGTCCAAAGCAAATTTGCATAAGCTATTTCTTGTTGTACATATTATTAGTTAATCGTATATAGAACAGTTTCTTCCTATCATCACATAACATTTTTCTTGGATGAACATATCACGATAACATCATCAGATCATTATTAGAATTTACTAACCAAACCCTAGTGTTCATGTATATGATCATGACCCTAACAAATTAAAACTCACATGTATACATCATCGAGTACTCAATAGACAACCAACTAATCATATCAATCTTATTTTATGTAATCACATGCTATGACAATTTCCATGCAACTAGAACAAGAATGGCCGACAATTTGAGGTTAGACAATTTCAATTGACCACTTTGCTTATATTGTATTGGACCATGAAATGCTACTGACATACAAGTAATTAGTTATTGAATATTTGTGAATTTTAGTGGGCAACTATGATTGGACCAAGCACAATAGTGGGTTCGAATAAATACATCTACTTTCACTTTTGTAGATCAGCCAATTCAATAATAAGTGACATCCATCAACATCATTATGATTACCAAAAGATCCTTGTCAAACATTCATACCAATCATCTATCCCCTACCAATGATCGATCACCACCCGCTCAGTTTTTAGTGTACAAATTCACAGAGCTTGATTTAAGCACATTCTATTTAATCATATTCAAAACAATTACTAGCACAGGATTATAATTAACAAGAAAATAAATGATTCATATCTTTGATAGATCATACCAGTTGAGTGGGAGTAGGGTGCGAACAAGGTAGGTGGATCTCACGAAGAGGGTGTTGCAAGATGGGGGCTGCCGTCAAGATGGATGAGAAGTAGGGTTAAGGGGTTTGTGGTTTTGCAATATGAAACTACATGAAAGCCCCCTCCCCAAAGGTCTACGTAGGGAAAAATAGTGGTGTATGAGAGTTGGGCTCGAGTTGGGCTCACAAGATGTGGGTGGGCTGAGAATCAAAGTACAAGAGTGGGCAGTTGTGAGTCGGTGCGCGAATCGGAATTTCGTGTGCGGCTAAGTTTATAATTCACATAATATCTAATAACACTACCACATTCTAATCAATCAATTAAGTATAAACCAACTGATCGCCCATTCCCTTACAACATACACGTGATCGCAACGCAGAACAAAGCATAAAGGGATTCCTTGTTGACGCTTAAAAAATTCTAACAAGTTATCTAGCACAAAAGTTTAACGATTTACGTAACAAAAGGAATAAAGAGGGAATTAGAGTCACAAAGCTAATAGTCACAAACTTTGAGAGTTCGGGTTGTCACAATTGCTGACTGGGACTCTGGTAGTGGTCAGTCTTCTGTTGCTGAGCTTGAGACTGAACGGATGCTGAACCTTTACTAGAATCTCCATCCCACTTTCTTTTGCTGTCGCTAGTAGTGGCAGGAGTAGCTGAAGGAGTAACTGTAGCAGTAGCGTTGACACGCTTAGGCAGTTTATTCTGATCCACTGCCTGGTCAGTGATGCGATGAGCGAGGCGTTGAATTTCCTGGATGTTGTCAAGATTAGCCGATGTGACATGGCTCTGGATTTCTGGCGCCAATCCCTTGAGATACATCTCAATGCGCTTGTACGGAGGGTCTACCATGGTTGGACACAGCACGGCCAGCTCGTTTGACCGTTTAGTATACGCTTCGATCTCTGACCCAACCATTTTCAAATTATACAGCTCGTCTTCCAACTTGTGAATATCTTCACGCGTGCAATACTCCCTCTTGATAAGTTCCTTAAAATCGTTCCAGGGTGTGGCGTTAGCAGCTGCCAACCCCAGAATTTGCACCTGCGCGTTCCACCAGGTTAGCGCGATTCCTTCCAAGGTGCCGGTGGCATACTTAACCTTGCGAGCCTCAGGGCACTCGCACATTTCGAATACTGACTCTAGCTTTTCAAACCAGTGGAGGAGTCCCACTGCCCCCTCTGTGCCGCTGAAGGTATTTGGACGACAGTCCATGAAGTTCTTAAAGGTGCAAACTTGCTGCGCTGGTTGACCTATTGTGTACGAATAGGGCAAAGTTTAAATACAAGGACTAGTTTAGGAGTGTAGGATCTAAAGAACCTAGCGTAAGTTATAACTACAGGATATACTACCTGCTTGAGCAGCTGCAAGTGCCGCAGCAACTTGAGCTTGTACGAGAGCCTCTAGCTGGGCTTGAGTCATGTTGATCCGTCCAGACATGATTCTTCATGGTAAAAGTAACGTAAGTGAGAGTGGTTCGCGAGTAGGGCGATGACAGAAAAGTGTAAGCACGTAGGGATTCTCATGCTATAGTATTATGTGTATCTAAACGTAATGCGAGCAAAGTTCTAAGCAGTTCTAGCAAACAGGCAATAAACATAAACCTTATTACCTAGGATGTCGAGTCTTGCACGTGGAGCGAAGCGTCGTTGTGGATCGTTGAGAGCACTGTTCTGGTTATAGTCTGGTTTTAATAAAAACGTTTTCCCATATTAAAACCAAGTTCTCTATAACCAATGGCTCTGATACCAATCTGTCACACCCCCAAAATCCACACGCGGAGTACCACCGCTTGGAGGCGTGACATGACCAGGATCAAGCCACCAATTATATCAAACATAGCATTTAATAATAATCATAGACATAACTGATGTTCAAAACCAAGCATTGTATATGTAGCGGAAGCATTAAATGTAAAACCCAAAACATAAGTATCAATGTGTGAATGTAAAAGTGTTTAATAAGCATTCACGTGTTCTTGTCCACAACGACCCGCTTCTCCTCTGGTGCAAGCTCCAAGTATACCTAAGGTCCTGCAAGGCATGCAGCAAATAATCAACAAACTAGTTGAGCGAGTTCACAGAAAGTAAGTTCTTAACGGTAATGCGTAAGTTCATCTAGTGGTGAGGGATTCTCACGAATTATCCTTAACAATGGGGGATTCCCATTATGGTACTTACTAGACTAGTGCAACCATGTGTTCTTCTTAAACCGAGAACAGGAATACGTACAGGGTCACGCAGGATTTACGTGACGTGCCCTTCCCCGAGGACAGTGGTACGCGTGGGGGCTACGCAGGATTTACGCAGCGTGTCCTTCCGACCCGGAAGACAGTAGAGGGTATTGGGTTACGCAGGATTTACGTAACGTGTCCTCCCGACCCGGGAGACAAATGGCAATTACTGGGTTACGCAGGATTTACGTAACGTGTCCTGACTATCCTGAGGACGATGGTCTATAGTCTAGTGAATGCGTAAGTACGAGTAATCATTCCATATCAACATTTCCAACCCAATACCCAACCCGGGAATCCCATGCCTTGGCTGTGTGAACTCACCTTGGATTGCTCGGCAGATACACAAAAGAGGGTTCTTGAACTAACAGTGATCAATCACGTCCTAACAGGGTTATCACACTAGTCAGGTTCGGTTCAAGTATTGCACGTATTAAATCATAGCAACCACGTATTGCACGTAAACAGTCAAAAGCATATCATAATCATACTTGTGCGTCTCGGATGGTTGGGCCATTGAGCTTGTGCGAGCCCAACCATCTTGTGCGATATAAATGTCTAGCCCAAACATCACCCGGCCCAAAATGTAACAAATCAAACATAAAGGTCTCGGCCCAACAACGCGTAGTGATCTTGTGCGATCGGACGGACTTGTGCGATCGGTCTTTGGGCTTTGAGGCCCAACAGTAATTCAAGAAACATCACATTGTGCGATCCAATTAAATCAACCCATTATATACATACGGCCCACATAGTTTAAACAGACAACATCTTGTGCGACTCATTTATTCTTGTGCGACGGAGTTGGGTTGTGCGATCAGTGTGGGCTTGTACGATCCAGTCATCTTGTGCGGTCCATATCAGCCCAGTCCAGCATGCACATCCGGCCCAACACATGGCAGCTTGTGCGATTGAAGTTACAAGGAGCGTTCTGATTGATGTTGGCTTGGTTAAACTGAGCAATAAGATTCGGGAACGCAGCAGCCATATGCTGTGCGATGATTTCTGCCAGTTCGGCATTGGGTAGCTGATTTTCGCGTCGACGAGGCATGCTAAAAAGAGGAAAACATGAGAGGAAACGAGTGAGATGATTAGATGAAAAGAACGAGACGAAACAAAATCAACAAAGCAAGGATGGTGGTCATTTGTCCGTATCACAAAGCAAACAAACGACACATAGTGACTAATCAAAGTAAATGGGCTCATAAATAATGCTTAGCGAAGACATGCTCGCCTATAAGTGAACACTTACCCCAGGAGTTCCCAGGTAAGAGTGACTGGTCCGATTATGTGGATTTGTACGAACACTCTAGCCTTAGACAGAAAACCCAGGGTATAGGCATTCACCCTTCCAGTTTGCACGTGCATTCACCCTTCCAGTTTGCACGTGGATTTGTTCACACTATTTAGAACCCAAAACTTTGACGAGATTTTGAAAACTTGGAAGGCACAAGGCCAGAAGAATCATTACTTATTTGCGGTTGCATTTTAATAGATTCACCGGGGTAACCCTTTACCCAAAAAAAAAAGAAGAATCATTTAAAAACAAATGATAAAGCTTCAAAATCAAATTGAAAAACCAAGAAGGGTTCAAAACCATATAAGAAATCATTTGAAAACAGAAGATTGTTTTTCAAAAATCATTTTAGAAAACTGGGTTCTTGTTTTGGTGATCACCTAAGGATAGGTGAAATGCATGTTTTAAAATCTAAACACAAGATAACTTGTGTTGGGGTCCTAGAAAGGTTATAGTCTAGGTCAAAGTATTACTAATAACCTAATTCCCTATAACCATTGGCTCTGATACCAACTCTTCTGTCACACCCCGACCACGTAAAACATCAAATCGTGGCGGAAACGTCAGGGAGTGTTGTAACAGAATTATTGTTCCACAACCAAGGTAATTTAAATAATATTTTATTCATCACCCAAGGGTGGAATACATTGTTTTGAAACAAGAACCAACAGGTTACATTGTCTTAAAATAAAAAGAAACAAAGTACATAACAAGTTTTAACTAGTCTAGATCTATTTTGAGAAGAAACCTTCGAGGGACGGGCAGGAATCGGATGAGGAGGAGGTCGAAGAAATCTACAACGAAACTAGTGCATTCATGACATCGGGTACTCATCCTTTCTCTTCAAAAGCAGGGGCAAGCACCTCTTCTTCCAAGTTCTCGAATGGATAGATTGTCTGCGTTTCGTCTGAAGGGGCTGCGGTTTTGTGGCCACTTTATTTTTGATGATGGTGGTTGAGATTATGTGTTTGTGGTTTGCTTTGTTTGTCTACTAAATGTCGAGTCTCGATGTATAGTAGACTAGGTTATGGGGTATTATAGGTCTTTGGTTTTGTTTTGTTTTACATATATGGGGCATGTCCTGTATATGAACTAGTGTGGAACACATCCTCACTACTTGTACTTAATTGCGGTTGCATTTTAATAGAATCACCGGGGTAACCCTTTACCCAAAAAATAGTCTAGATCTATTTTATCGTCACTAAGGCCCAAGTCCATCCTAGTGTATCACGATCATCCTATGCATTTGCTCCTGAAACACATGTGAAAATAGGTACGTCAGCATAAAAATGCCTGTGAGTTACATAGGTTTTGTGAAAATAGGATCCATGACTTAGGTTTTAGAAAAATGTTTAATGAAATGTAGTCATGAACCTTGTTGATTGTATTGTTTGTAAATCATTTGAAAAACAATGGTAGATATGTATATTTTGAAAGAATAATGTATGGTTAAATGAATAACCAAGTAAAATAACTTGTATAAAACAAGTTGTTTGTAAAACAATGTATTGTGAAAAATATGTTATATAGCTAAACTGAAATGATCTAAACAACGCTGCGATGCGTAATATCATACAAACACTTATATATAGGAAGTACCAGCGGCGTATCCACCATGTTTGTATCATATTACACACGCCTCGTTACTTAAATCACTTACCCAAACAAACCACCAATGTAAACATGTTTATGTTTAACCAAATGTCAAAATGTTTATGAGAAAAACCATATCTAACGTCAAGTGTAAATCATGTAATGTGTGTAACAATGTCAAAATGTCTATGTCAGTGTCAATCATGTAATGTGTAAACAAAATGTCATGTATGGTAAGTGAAATATGTATCAACTAAACCATAGGTGAAAATGCACAAAACAAAGTATTGAAGTAAAACTCAGTTTAAATCAACGTTATGTTTTGTGGAGATGCATGCTATACTGAATACAAACATTTATGCGGTATTGTGAAAATGCATACATTCAAGCCTTGTGACTGTGGTGATAAACCTTTAAACAAATTAAAGGTCTATCGGTTTTTATGTTTAAATCGAATTCGGTCATTCCTTTCATCCAAACATACCCAGGATGTCAGGAACGGGAGTTGTCAATTCCTATGGTACCACTACCTACTAACGAGCGGCGTGATCAAAGTTAATGAATGTATATTGTCCCACTTAAACAAACCAAATGTCATACCCAAAATATAAACATGTGAAAACAATGCACTAAGTATGTAATCAGATGTACACACATAGCCTGAAATATCATGTAAAACAAATGTACTAAGTATGATGAACATACATAGCATGAAAATGGTAAATCAAATGTACTAAGTATGATGAACATACATAGCATGAAAAGGTAATGTAAAACAATGTACTAAGTATGATGAACATACATAGCATGAAAATTTCATGTAAAACAAGTGTACTAAGTATGATAAACATACATAGCATGAAAACGTCATGTAAAACAAGTGTACTAAGTATGATGAACATACATAGCATGAAAATGTCATGTAAAACAATGTACTAATGAACATAGCAAGTATATAATGCGAAAACATGAAAGCATGAAAGTAACAAGTAGGCACATGTGTTTCACCCCAAAATGTTTAGAAAACAGTAAAAGAGGGGTCTATGTACTCACTTGAGATTGCTTAGAAGTCGTAGGATAACCACCAAGCAATGCTAGAAGATCACGGAATCAAACGGCACCTATATAGGTATCTACATTAATAAACGGACCTATCGGAGGATCGGGTAGTACGAGGTTTTGTAAACCAAATAAGTGTGGGAACTTATGTAATATGGTCTGACAAAGCCTACGTACTAAAACGAAACCTATCCTAAGTGCTCTTGACCCGTTACGACCCGCTTAGGTAGCTTGCGCTACTTTAACGCGTCGTTCGCGTAAAAAGCGTTCGGAATGCCTAACTAGCCCTATGATAAACAAGATATGCCTTAACATGTTCAATATTGTTGTTAAATCAGTTTAGATACCAAAAATTATGTTTTTTTTTTTTTTGGGTAAAGGGTTACCCCGGTGAATTTTATATCAAAAAATAAAACCAAGTGTGAAGCAAAAGCACTTCACAGTTCTCCCAAGCAACATAAAACAGGGGAGTTACAACTCGAAAAACAAACGAGACAACAAGACAAACGCAAAAGACACACTCCTAACAAACAAGGAGGCCACTACAAATAAAAAACAGACACACGACACTAGCCGCAATCATCATCCGCTACCAGCAATCCACGGGGCAGCCTCCACTGTTGTAACGCTCTTTCAGTTCGACTGGATGCTCTAAACCGCATTGTCTGAAGCTTCATTCTTACTGTGTTTAGAATGATATCCACAAGCTGATCTCTGCTTCTCTTCCTAGCCGAAAAAAGTCTAGCATTCCTCTCATCCCAAACGAAATATGCAGCCGCACTTACCACCATTTTTGAAATGATATGATCAGCTGATTTGGAAGCCGCAATATTCATTAAATAATCCAGAATCTGGCTCCAATGATGCTGGGTCGACGCCATATTTGCACGATATTTCACCCCATCCCAAACTCTAGAAGCATACTCACACTCAAAGAACAAGTGCTCATGTGAGTCTGGGCCTCTCGTACATAGCGAGCAACACATAAGATTTAAATTTGCATTTCCTGACGCGTTCCATCTACTTATGATATCCTGTGTCTTTAATTTTGTATTAAGAATCAACCACATGAGAAAAGCGTGCCTTGGAATAGCTTGGGGAAACCACACAACCTTGGCCCATTGAACTTCATCATGAACTATCCTAAGATCATCCCAAACCGTGGAGGAAGAAAATCCGGTATTAACCCCTTGTCGTGTTCTCCATATTATTTCGTCCTTGCGCAGGGGATCCAGATGAACTCCTTGAACCTGTTGAAGCAAAGGAAACCGGTTCACCCATTCCATCGGCCATCTCCATTCACCATTAACTAGAATTTCCGCCAGCTTAGAATTTAGGTTGAATCCCGCATTTGCTATCAATCTAGGAGTGATAAAAGTGCTAATCGGACATATCTCATGCCACTTATCAAACCAAATCATCGTGCCTGTACCATCCCCAACCTTTACCCATATGTAGTTACGTATAATCGGTCGTAACTGAAGCAATTTTCTCCAACTCCACGAAACATCATTCTTAAGCGGAATATCCCAAAAACTTCTGTCTCTAATACGGTATGAATGGATCCATTTAACCCAAAGAGATTGTCTATTATTAACCAAGCTCCATATATGAGAAGCCATTAAGGCGATGTTCATATCTTGTACTCTACGAATACCCAAACCCCCTTCGCATCTCGGACGACAAACCGTTTTCCATCTGACCTTCGCTTTGACTTTAATCTTATTCCCTTGAGACCACAAAAAGCATCTCATCTTCTCCTCCAGCTCCTCTATAACCCGTTTCGGTAAAATGAAGACCGAAGCCCAATATATATGCATAGATGCCAAAACCGAACGAATCAGCTGCACTCTACCCGCAAAAGACAAACATTTAGCTTTCCAGTCAGTGATTCTTGATTCCATACTCTCAATTAGCCTTTTACAATCCTTATATTTCAGCCGAGTAGAAACAAGCGGAACCCCCAAGTAGCGAACTGGAAGAACCCCCTCCTCAAACGGCATAATACTAAGGATTCTCGCTTTCACCTGATCCTTAACATTCCCAAAGAAAACTGTACTCTTCGCCATGCTAGGAACCAGACTGTGACACTTCGGACTTTCCCGAACAATCCTTCGATGTAACTTACGTGTGTATATTTATTAAATGAAAACCCGTGAACTTCGTGTTACATGTTATGTGTATCTACGTGTTGGTGTATTTAGATATGTATATATATATATGTGTGCGTGTAATACACATGAGCCGAAACCACAAGCAACCCGACTCGAGACCACGGTCTCGAGTGAACATTAGTAATGGGCCGGCTAGGCCTTGGCCTTGTAGGAATTGAACCCAACCCGGAAACCCCCTAAGCCCATTCGGAACCTTATATAAACCAACCCACCCCTCCCTTATCCATTTTTACAACACTCACTACACTCTAACACCCTCCTCTCATCTCTCTCACTAAAACCCTAAAACCCTAAGCAACCAAGATCACCTCTTCTCATCTCCTTCTTCTCGGATCAAATCGGTGACCACTAGGAGCTCTCGGATCAACACACACACCCGTTAGAAGTTTCATACTCACCCTTGAACCTCACCAACCGGTTAGTGTCTTTAAAATATTTGTTGATTGTTAGATGATAGCATGAAGGACATAATTTAGCTAGTGTAGTTGTATACTTGGTGATGTGGTTTTGTGTGTAAAATGAATAATCGGCTAACATGTTTCTAGTTTCGGATAAGTTGCTAATGTGTTCATGACATTTTTGTGGCTAAAAATGACGCAAACCATTGACGTATGATGCTCATGAAAATCGGTTTGCATATGTGTGACACCATATGAATCGGTTTGGTTTAGAATTGATTCTTAGGATTTTCATGATAAAATGTTGTTTTGATAACTTGTTTGTGTGTTTTGATGTTGTCCGAGAAATATAAGATTTTGGTTAGTGGGTTTTAGGCATAGTATTTGGGTTAATGATGATGAGTGTTGTTGAATGTTGCTTGAATAATGATGAACAAGATGAATGTCTCATGAATATTTGAAAATGCCTTGTTTGATCCATTTTAGACAAAGGTTAGACAAGAAAACATGTTTTAGTGGCATAGTACAACCTGATTTCATGAAATTGCAATATCATTGGATAGTACGGTTTGCAGGTTCTAGAAGGTCTTCTTGTGCACGTAATCACGGTTGCGAGTCGCAACCTTTGGTTGCTACTCGAGACCGCACCAAGATTTGTCGAGACCGCCCGGTTGCGAGTCGTAATCAACGCGTATCGATCCGATTGCGAGTCGTAACCACAACTACTTTGTCGGAACTGCCGGTTGCGAGTCGGAATCTCTGATTGCGAGTCGCAACCAAAGCATGACGAACCGAGACCTCGGTTGCGAGTCGCAACCTTGGTTGCGAGACACCTCCGTCTCGACTGGACTGTTATTGGGCCGATATACTTGCTGGATTGTCTGTTAACTGGATTGCTTGTGTAACTGTTTAGGCCCAATACCCCACTGTTTGTATATTGCATGTTATACGTGACTGCTTTCTGTATTGTCATAAGTGTTTTATACGTGTTTACTTGTACCCAACTTGACCCATACTTGGTAACCATGCTAGGACGTGGTGACCAACATATTTAACCAAGTAACGTGTCATACCGAGCAACCCAAGGTGAGTTCACAACTTAAAAGCATGCGTCCCGGTGGTTTGGGACACGAGACTAAAACAACCCTATCCCCTTGTAAAGGGGATACCGTCTACACTCCTTCCCTAGTTATTGGGAAACAACTTACTTTATCTTCCCTTGTATTGGGAAACCTTTTTAGTTAATTACTGTTTATACGGATTGCAACTAACGGCACTAAACGCAACTCTATCACTCAAGTCCCTACTACATAATACCGATTAGTCGCCGGTGCCAGGCGAACGGGTTATTAGTTGATAGCGCTATTTAGGTTTTACCAGCCTCACACCGTGCCATGGTATGGGATCGGTCGTGAACTAATGTACTCAGGCATCCGTCAATGATGATAGAACATTGACATCGGGGCATCCTGCGGAAACGCAAACGGTTACCTAGTGTTCGGTATTGGAAAAACAGTTTAGTCGCTAACTTTTGGGGTAGCTCCCCATGGCATGTATAAACGGATAAATTAACTAGTGAAACAAGTTTTTGGTAATTAAAACTGGACAACTAGTGAACTCACTCAGCATTATTGTTGACCCCTTTACTGCATGCTTTGCAGGTGGCCAGTGACTGGAGCAGCTACTTGGGATGTGTAGTGGTCGTCTGCCCGTGTGTTGGGCATTTATTATGCTTACCTTATGAACACTGTTTAAAACTATTTAATTATGCTTCCGCTACTTGTTACTGTTTTAAACTTGAAACCTTAAACTCTGAACTTGATGTTTGCTAACCTTATGGTTAGTAAGTATTACTTTAATATTAACCAATGCTTAGTATAATTGGTGGCTGGATCCTGGTCAGTCACGCCCTCGAAGCGGGTGTTATCCGCGGGTGGATTTTGGGGGTGTGACAGATTGGTATCAGAGCCATTGGTTATAGTGAACTTGGTTTTAAAAAGGGGAAGAATCTTTTTGAGAAAAAAACCAGACTATAACCCGTGACTCGTGACGACACTACACTCCAAGTACAAGGCTCGACTTATCTGACCTCATAGCTCGGACCCATAGTTACTTGCTTACTTGTTTTATGCTCTCTGCTTTACTATACGTACTAGTTGCCTGATTAGATAGATACATCTTCTCTCTTCTATCTTATTCTCGCTATCACGCACTCATACTATGTTTTCTGGTTATGAAGACAATGAGTGGACGCGGACGAGGAAACGTCAACATGACCCCGGCTCAGTTCACTAGCCTGCTCAACACTGTGGCTGCAGCTTTCGCAGCTCACCCTATAGGTAAACTCGTTGTCTTAGGATGTTTAGATCCTACCGCCACATCGTCTTTTCGCCTCTAAACCTATTTCGCTTCACTCCTCACGACAGGTCAGCCTGCACCTGTGCAACCACGTGTTTGTACCTTCAAGACCTTTATGGATTGCAAGCCTCTTCCTTTCAATGGCACGGAGGGTGCCATAGGCCTTCTGCACTGGATTGAGAAGGTCGAAGCTGTTTTTGCTGTCTGTGAATGCCCAACTGCTAATTGGGTGAAGTTTGCTACTGGTACTCTAGAGGGAAGCGCACTTTCATGGTGGAAGGCGCAAATTCAAATGCTTGGTTTGGAGACTGCAAACGCTACTGCATGGGAAGATTTCAAGGATATGATCAAGGAAGAGTACTGTCACAGGGACGACATCCACAAGCTGGAGAACGAGTACTATGAACTCAAGATGGTTGGGTCAGAGATTGAGACCTACACCAAGCTGTCCAACGACTATGCTGCTCTTTGTCCAAACATGTCTCGACCTATGTATCGAAGAATCGAACTGTACATCAAGGGTCTGGCTCCAGAAATTCGAAGCCATGTAACTTCAGCTAACCACACTACCATTCAGCCGATCGTTCGACTTGCTCACAAACTCACGGATCAGGCTGTGGAAGAGGGCAGGTTGCCCAAAAGGATCAGTGCTGCGGAAGGAAGTTCTAGTGATGGCAAACGAAAGTGGGATGGAAATCAGGGCAAGGATGCTAACCCTACTCAAGCCCCAGCTCAGCAAAGGAAAACTGACAACAACAAGGGCGCTCAGCAACAGGGTGGCTACCGGGGAAACTACCCTAAGTGCAACAAGTGTAACAGGCACCACAATGGGGCATGTAACAAGGGTCAGTGTCAGCGATGCCACAAGATGGGGCACGAAGCCAAGGATTGTAGAAGTCAGTTCCCGGCAAGGCAAAATCAGCAACAACCCCAACAGCAACAGCAGCAGGGAAACAACAGAGTATGTTTTAAATGCGGGGCAACGGGACACATGCGAAAGGATTGCCCTGAACTGAATCAGAATCGCAACAATCAGGGAGCTGGGAACAATGAGCAAAACAACAATGCTGGAAATGCAAGGGGCAGAGCTTTTGTGATTGGAGCTGGAGAAGCAAGGAACGACCCTAACGTCGTGGCGGGTAAGTTCCTACTTGATGATCGTTATGTTTCTGTGTTATTTGATTCCGGTGCCGATGCCAGTTATGTATCCCTTCGCATTAGTAAGAAACTTAAGCACTCGCCTGCATTATTAAGTTCTAAGCACATCGTCGAGATAGCTAATGGTACGAACATCGAGGCCACGCATGTAATCCACGACTGCACCCTAGAATTGTCTGGCAATACGTTTAGTATCGATCTTTTCCCTGTTAAACTTGGAAGCTTCGACGTCGTCATTGGTATGGATTGGTTATCCAAACATCGCGCTGAGATCCTCTGTCAAGAGAAAGCAGTTCGTATACCTCGTCGTTCTGGTCAGCCCCTCATCGTTCAAGGCAACAAAGGTGGAGAAGTCACAGGCATTATCTCGCTTCTAAAAGCCCAGAAGTGTTTGCAAAAAGGGCACACCGCCATCCTAGCACTCGTCACCAATACTCATGAAAAGGAAAAGGGGATTGAAGATTTTCCTGTAGTACGCGACTATCCCGAGGTATTCCCTGAGGAACTACCTGGACTCCCACCCCATCGTCAGGTCGAATTCCAAATCGAGCTAGCTCCTGGAGCAGCACCCATAGCTCGTACACCGTACCGTCTAGCTCCTGCAGAACTGAAGGAACTCTCCACGCAACTGCAAGAACTATTGGATAAAGGATTTATCCGTCCCAGTTCATCACCCTGGGGAGCACCAGTACTCTTTGTCAAGAAGAAGGATGGCACATTCCGAATGTGCATCGACTATCGTGAGCTGAACAAGGTTACCATCAAGAATCGTTACCCTCTCCCGCGCATCGACGACCTATTCGATCAGTTGCAAGGATCGAGCTACTATTCAAAGATTGACCTGCGATCAGGCTATCATCAGCTGAGAGTTCGTAACGAAGATATTTCCAAGACTGCGTTCAGGACTCGTTATGGTCATTACGAGTTCCTCGTTATGCCTTTTGGAATGACTAACGCACCTGCAGTGTTCATGGATCTTATGAACCGCGTATGTAAGCCTTACCTCGACAAATTCGTGATTGTGTTTATCGACGACATCTTGATTTATTCAAAAAGTCAAGAAGAGCATGAACAGCACCTACGCCTTATCCTCGAACTCCTTCGCAACGAGCAACTGTACGCCAAATTCTCTAAATGTGACTTCTGGCTTCGAGAAGTCCATTTCCTCGGCCATGTAGTCAATAAGAACGGAATTCATGTCGACCCAGCTAAGATCGAATCGATAAAGAACTGGCCTACACCTAAGACCCCCACTGAAGTTCGTCAATTCTTGGGTTTAGCAGGCTACTACCGCAGATTCATTCAGGGATTCTCAAAGATTGCACAACCTCTCACAACACTCACTCAGAAAGGCGTCGCCTACAAGTGGAATGCAGCACAGGAATCTGCTTTTCAGAGGCTTAAGGATAACCTCTGTAGCGCTCCTATTCTCTCGTTACCTGAAGGCACTGACGACTTTGTGGTTTACTGCGATGCGTCTATTCATGGGCTCGGTTGCGTGCTAATGCAACGCGAGAAAGTCATTGCCTATGCCTCTCGACAACTCAAGACGCATGAAAAGAACTACACGACGCACGACTTGGAACTGGGAGCAGTGATCTTTGCTCTTAAGATATGGAGACATTACCTGTACGGTACCAAGTGCACTATTTACACCGATCACAGGAGTCTCGAGCATATCTTTAGGCAAAAGGAATTGAACATGCGACAACGTCGATGGGTCGAACTCTTGAATGACTACGAATGCGCCATCAAATACCATCCGGGCAAGGCCAATGTCGTGGCAGACGCCCTCAGCCGAAAGGACACTATACCAAAGCGCGTGCGAGCACTGCAACTTACCATCCAGTCTAACCTCCCTACTCAGATTCGAAATGCTCAGGTTGAAGCATTGAAGCCGGATAACATCAGGGCTGAGTCTCTGCGAGGGTCGAGACAGCAACTAGAACAGAAAGAAGATGGTGCTTACTATGTAACAGGACGCATCTGGGTTCCACTCCTTGGAGGTTTACGTGAACTCGTGATGGACGAAGCCCACAAGTCCCGCTACTCAGTACATCCTGGTTCGGACAAGATGTACCACGATTTGAGGACTACATATTGGTGGCCTGGTATGAAGGCCCACATAGCGACGTACGTCGGCAAATGTTTGACTTGCGCGAGAGTCAAGACAGAATACCAGAAGCCAGCAGGTCTACTCCAACAACCAGAAATCCCGAAATGGAAATGGGAGCAAATTTCCATGGATTTTGTTACAGGGCTACCTAGATCTCAACGCGGAAATGATGCTATTTGGGTAATAGTGGATCGACTAACCAAGTCCGCACACTTTCTGGCTATTAAGGAAACAGACAAGTTTTCTACCCTGGCAGAGATTTACTTAAAGGAAGTAGTTTCGAGGCACGGAGTGCCAACCTCGATTATTTCAGACCGAGACGCTCGATTTACTTCAGAATTGTGGCAAGCTATGCACAAATGCTTTGGCTCACGTTTGGATATGAGCACTGCTTATCACCCGCAAACGGATGGACAGTCCGAACGCACCATCCAAACTCTAGAAGACATGCTTAGAGCGTGTGTGATCGATTTTGGTAAGAACTGGGAGAAGCATCTACCGTTAGTAGAATTCTCATACAACAACAGCTATCACACCAGTATTCAGGCAGCACCTTTTGAGGCATTGTACGGTCGTAAATGCCGGTCACCCCTCTGCTGGGCGGAAATCGGTGATAGTCAAATCACGGGCCCAGAGATGGTGGTAGATACAACGGAAAAGATTGCCCAGATCAGACAACGCATGGCGGCAGCTCGTGACCGTCAGAAGAGCTACGCTGATAAGCGTAGGAAACCATTGGAATTCCAGGTCGGTGACCGGGTTCTACTTAAAGTCTCACCCTGGAAGGGTGTGGTTCGCTTTGGTAAACGGGGCAAGCTTAATCCGCGATATATCGGACCATTCGAAATTACCAAGAAGATCGGTAAGGTCGCTTACAGATTGAACCTGCCTGAAGAGCTGAGTGCGGTACATAACGTCTTTCATGTATCCAACCTGAAGAAGTGTTTGTCGGATGAAACACTTGTGATTCCTTTTAAGGAACTGACGATTGACGAACAGCTACACTTTACTGAGGAACCAATCGAGATCACGGATCGAGTGATCAAAACCCTCAAACGTAGCCAGATACCTCTTGTACGAGTTCGTTGGAACTCGCGACGTGGCCCAGAGTATACCTGGGAGCGGGAAGACCAGATGAAGCACAAGTATCCCCAGTTGTTCCCAAACGAAAACCCCAGCACTGAAGCTACGAACGAATTTCGGGACGAAATTCCAAACTAACGGGGGGATGATGTGACACCCCGTTGAAACGCTTTCACTTACACTGGCTTGACAGTGGCTGCCTTAACTTTCGGGACGAAAGTTCCTAAAACTTGGGGATAATGTGACACTTCGGACTTTCCCGAACAATCCTTCGATGTAACTTACGTGTGTATATTTATTAAATGAAAACCCGTGAACTTCGTGTTACATGTTATGTGTATCTACGTGTTGGTGTATTTAGATATGTATATATATATATGTGTGCGTGTAATACACATGAGCCGAAACCACAAGCAACCCGACTCGAGACCACGGTCTCGAGTGAACATTAGTAATGGGCCGGCTAGGCCTTGGCCTTGTAGGAATTGAACCCAACCCGGAAACCCCCTAAGCCCATTCGGAACCTTATATAAACCAACCCACCCCTCCCTTATCCATTTTTACAACACTCACTACACTCTAACACCCTCCTCTCATCTCTCTCACTAAAACCCTAAAACCCTAAGCAACCAAGATCACCTCTTCTCATCTCCTTCTTCTCGGATCAAATCGGTGACCACTAGGAGCTCTCGGATCAACACACACACCCGTTAGAAGTTTCATACTCACCCTTGAACCTCACCAACCGGTTAGTGTCTTTAAAATATTTGTTGATTGTTAGATGATAGCATGAAGGACATAATTTAGCTAGTGTAGTTGTATACTTGGTGATGTGGTTTTGTGTGTAAAATGAATAATCGGCTAACATGTTTCTAGTTTCGGATAAGTTGCTAATGTGTTCATGACATTTTTGTGGCTAAAAATGACGCAAACCATTGACGTATGATGCTCATGAAAATCGGTTTGCATATGTGTGACACCATATGAATCGGTTTGGTTTAGAATTGATTCTTAGGATTTTCATGATAAAATGTTGTTTTGATAACTTGTTTGTGTGTTTTGATGTTGTCCGAGAAATATAAGATTTTGGTTAGTGGGTTTTAGGCATAGTATTTGGGTTAATGATGATGAGTGTTGTTGAATGTTGCTTGAATAATGATGAACAAGATGAATGTCTCATGAATATTTGAAAATGCCTTGTTTGATCCATTTTAGACAAAGGTTAGACAAGAAAACATGTTTTAGTGGCATAGTACAACCTGATTTCATGAAATTGCAATATCATTGGATAGTACGGTTTGCAGGTTCTAGAAGGTCTTCTTGTGCACGTAATCACGGTTGCGAGTCGCAACCTTTGGTTGCTACTCGAGACCGCACCAAGATTTGTCGAGACCGCCCGGTTGCGAGTCGTAATCAACGCGTATCGATCCGATTGCGAGTCGTAACCACAACTACTTTGTCGGAACTGCCGGTTGCGAGTCGGAATCTCTGATTGCGAGTCGCAACCAAAGCATGACGAACCGAGACCTCGGTTGCGAGTCGCAACCTTGGTTGCGAGACACCTCCGTCTCGACTGGACTGTTATTGGGCCGATATACTTGCTGGATTGTCTGTTAACTGGATTGCTTGTGTAACTGTTTAGGCCCAATACCCCACTGTTTGTATATTGCATGTTATACGTGACTGCTTTCTGTATTGTCATAAGTGTTTTATACGTGTTTACTTGTACCCAACTTGACCCATACTTGGTAACCATGCTAGGACGTGGTGACCAACATATTTAACCAAGTAACGTGTCATACCGAGCAACCCAAGGTGAGTTCACAACTTAAAAGCATGCGTCCCGGTGGTTTGGGACACGAGACTAAAACAACCCTATCCCCTTGTAAAGGGGATACCGTCTACACTCCTTCCCTAGTTATTGGGAAACAACTTACTTTATCTTCCCTTGTATTGGGAAACCTTTTTAGTTAATTACTGTTTATACGGATTGCAACTAACGGCACTAAACGCAACTCTATCACTCAAGTCCCTACTACATAATACCGATTAGTCGCCGGTGCCAGGCGAACGGGTTATTAGTTGATAGCGCTATTTAGGTTTTACCAGCCTCACACCGTGCCATGGTATGGGATCGGTCGTGAACTAATGTACTCAGGCATCCGTCAATGATGATAGAACATTGACATCGGGGCATCCTGCGGAAACGCAAACGGTTACCTAGTGTTCGGTATTGGAAAAACAGTTTAGTCGCTAACTTTTGGGGTAGCTCCCCATGGCATGTATAAACGGATAAATTAACTAGTGAAACAAGTTTTTGGTAATTAAAACTGGACAACTAGTGAACTCACTCAGCATTATTGTTGACCCCTTTACTGCATGCTTTGCAGGTGGCCAGTGACTGGAGCAGCTACTTGGGATGTGTAGTGGTCGTCTGCCCGTGTGTTGGGCATTTATTATGCTTACCTTATGAACACTGTTTAAAACTATTTAATTATGCTTCCGCTACTTGTTACTGTTTTAAACTTGAAACCTTAAACTCTGAACTTGATGTTTGCTAACCTTATGGTTAGTAAGTATTACTTTAATATTAACCAATGCTTAGTATAATTGGTGGCTGGATCCTGGTCAGTCACGCCCTCGAAGCGGGTGTTATCCGCGGGTGGATTTTGGGGGTGTGACACAGACCCGACATAGACTTAAACATGTTAATAGCCGTCATTATGACCTGAGCGGATTTATAGTCGCCTCTAGCAAATATAAATAGATCATCCGCAAAACACAAGTTTATAATACTTTGCTTTTCACATTTATTATGGAACCTGAAGTCATTAGAAAGCGATACCTGCCGGTTTAATATCAACGTAAGAACTTCCATCACCATCGTAAAAAGATACAGAGACATTGGATCTCCTTGTCGGAGACCTCGTTTCCCTTTAAAATACCCAAAAAGGTTACCGTTGATTGCTAGCGAAAATGACGTAGATGAGACGCACGCCATAACCCACTTAATCATTTTAGCATGAAACCCAAACCCTTTCAGAGTGTTTTCCAAAAAACTCCATTCGACCGTATCATACGCCTTCTGGATATCTATCTTGAACGCACATCTAGGAGGACCAAAGTTACGGTGATAGTTTTGCATAAGCTCCTGTGTTAAAAGAATGTTGTCCGAGATCCTTCTCCCCGGGACAAATGCGGACTGGTTAATACTAACGATGTCCGCCAAGCCATTCTTCATCCGGTCACTGATAATTTTGCTAATACACTTATATAACGTATTACAGCACGAGATTGGCCTATAATCCGTTATAGAATCAGGAGTTGGGACCTTAGGTATTAACGAGATCACTGTGTGATTAAGTTGTTGAAGAAGTTTTCCATTATGGAAGAACTCTTTCACCGCATTGCACACATCATTACCCACCTCATTCCACGCCCTTTTAAAGAATACCGAAGTATATCCATCAGGCCCCGGAGCTTTATTTCCTGCTATCGAGAACATAGCTTTTTTTATTTCATCATCCGTAACTTGTCTTACCATCCACTCTGCCTTCTCATTTGTCAACTTTGTATGGAACAGATCCGGTGTTGGCTGCATACTAACATTCATTGTCGACCCAAAGAACTTTGCATAATGATCAACCATAGCATCATACACCATATCACCTTCAAAGCGTTTACCACTCGCATCCTTAATTGAATTTTGGCTTAAAATGAATTTTGGCGTAAAAAGGGTATTTTGGTAATTTACCTAAGGCACATACGTTACCTATCATACAACTAGTTAAACGATGTGACCATAAGGTATAACCTCGGAAGGTTATTCCCTATACAACTATGGTCACCTAATATGTTTGGTCGGATCCTAACGATTGACCAAATGGGTCGGGTTTGTAAGCATAAGCGATTGATTAGATCGCTTACCTTACGACCCTTAGACAAGCACAAAACTAGTAGCGACGAGCTAAACATGCTAGAACATGTTTAGTGAAGTTAGAAAACAGGTTTGGTATTAAAACAAACGGTTTTAATACCCTAGAGTAGTTTGGTTACAAAATACGCGAGAAAACGCATTTTGGCCGAAACTACGACTCGTGACTGAGCCTAGATAACGTGGTAATCAGTAGGTATAGTCACTAGGGATTATAACCATCGTGATTACGCTCACGTTATGAAGTTCAAACGAACTTCGCGTTGACCATAAACTGATCAATGCAGAAAGTCAAACACAGTTTGACTTAAACGCTAAAATGAACGAAAAACGCGAAAGAATACTTACAGAAGGTCCCCGCAAGATTGATTTCCAAGTATTTCTCAGGTATGAAGTGGTAATCACTCCAACTTAGAGAAAATCTCAGAAAATCAAGTGGGTTGGAAGTGAATTCATGGGGGGTATTTATAGATTTCGTAGAACCGTTAGGATCGTTTCTTGAAATCCGAGCTTCGATCTCCACCCTCCATGTGTGCCCATTGTTTTAGAAAACCATGGGACATCCAAAACCAGCCCGCAAGATGCAAGAAACCATGGGTAAAGGTGTGTAACAGCTGGAAATGGCTGGAAAGCACACTCTGCTGATCTGGGGAGGCTTTACGGACCGTATGAGGTCCCTTACGGTCCGTAAGGACCTCTGGTGCTGGCAGAAATTTTCACAAAATGGCAGAACAGGCCCCTGTGACTCCAAACTTGATTTTTGATGCGATTTGACACGTGTAAGCCCCGTTAACCTCATTTTAAGGCTCAATTATGAAGATAAAGTATAGGGAACTTAAAATGTGCTCAAAAATATGTCGGATGTTGGTTCGTTTGGCCGTACGATTGCGTTGTTCGGTTAATTACGACGGAAGTTGTAACGGACGCAAAAACGGTCCAAATTGCGCGACGAATGGATTTTTGACAAGCCAATCACTAAAACATAATGTTTTAATGCTTACATAAATTTTTGGATGTCCGGATGTATTCAGAACGTAAGTTATGCGCGAAAATGCAAACTTATGCACTTTTTGACACTTTTAGTCCTTGAATGACCCAAAAGTTTATTTTAGCACACCGAACCCCTCAAAGCCTATTTCTAAGCTATGTAAAGGATAGGGTAAATTACACTTTTCGTCCTTTATGTTTGTATTAGATTGCAATGGATGCCCTTTAACTTCAATAATTACAGTCACAGTCCTTTATTTGTAAAACTCGTTACAGCCTAGGTCCTTTGACTCTAACCTGGTTAAAACTTTTAGTTAATTTAGGCATGTGCCCTACACCTGAGGGTATGTTAGTAATTTTACTGGTAATTTAAACACACCCCACTCCAACCAACCCCACCGTCACCACCACTGTGACAGCCACCACCATCAACCCCTACTTCGACAACCTCAGCTGTAGCTATGATATTATTGATATCTATTGTTCTTTATACTCATAATCTCACCATGAAGAATCCAACCCACCAACATCTACATCAAGCTCATCATAAAAAAAAAAAACAAAACAAAAGTCGCTGCACTTAAAGAAAAAAAAACCCACACAAAAAGATAACTTCTCAGTAATATATACATATATAATAATAATAATTATAAAATTGAAACCAGGCTCACAGCTAATAAAGGCAGAGGCAGAATGAAATAGTTTACCTTCAAACTAAAGAACAATGACTCGATTGAAGATCAGATTTCTTTATTTTTTTTTCTCAACAGAACAATAGCTCTAATAGTTGAATTCTTCAAATTGTGACTTTTTTTAATACCACGACCAACAAACATGGTCAAAATTAGTATAATCTCCAATTCCTTTGTTCTCGTAAGTACTCCAGTTGATCCAAGAAATAGTTGCACCCCTGAATGTGTGGAAACATATAGAAGGGCGGTGGTGTTGTAGGCGCTCTGATTTGAAACCCTAGGTTGTGGTGGTGGTTAGGGTTGGGGGTTAAGGGTTATCGCGGGTGGTGATTTTTGTGGTGGTAATCAGTTTTGGTAGCCATTTAGGACTGGAGATAAAGTGTGGTGGTTGTTTGTCGGTGACTGCGGTGGACGTATTTCCGACAACAGTGGATGGTGGTGGCGATGCTCAAGGGTTGATGTCATGGCTAATCTTTGGGGGTGGAAGAGAGCTGACAACGATTGTTTTTATATGTATTATTTTATTTTATAATCTGATTTATATTTGTTTTTAAATATATTTAAAATATACTAGTAAAATTACTAACATACCCTCATCTACAAGGCACATGTCTTACTTAACTAAAAATTTTAACCAGGTTAGGGCCAAAGGACCTAGGCTGTAACAAGTTTTACAAATAAAGGACTGTTACTGTAATTATTAAAGTTAAAGGGCATCCATTGCAATCCGATACAAACATAAAGGACGAAAAGTGTAATTTATCCTAAAGGATATTTAGGGTGTGTTTGTCAATTTTAGTCCCTGTAAGCGAATTGACTGGATTTTGCCATACCAAAGTCTTCAAAACTTATTTCTAAGTTGTGTAAAGGTTATTTAAGGTATGTTAAGCATGAATTGATGTTCCGGAGTATTTGTCGCTTTTAACTGATTACGTTTACGCACCAGTTTGTGTATAATTCTCCAGAAAGCGATATAGAGTTTGAAATCGAATAAAAGTCAAAACATGAAAAACATCAAACATAAACAAACCAACACAGGGATCAAATAACTTTATTTCATTGATCATTGAACTGTTTACAATGATTACAAGCACAGATGTCACAAAGATACCGCAATGGAAATGGGAAGAGATTTCCATGGATTTTGTTACAGGCCTACCCAGATCCCAGCGTGGGAATGATACTATATGGGTGATCGTGGATCGACTCACCAAGTCTGCACACTTCCTGGCTATTAAGGAAACGGATAAGTTCTCCACCCTCGCAGACGTTTATCTTAAAGAAGTTGTTTCGAGGCACGGGGTGCCCACCTCTATCATTTCGGATCGGGATGCACGATTCACGTCAGAGCTATGGCAAGCGATGCACAAATCTTTTGGCTCACGATTAGACATGAGCACAGCATATCATCCCAGACGGATGGGCAGTCTGAGCGCACGATCCAGACTCTCGAAGACATGCTTCGGGCATGCGTCATCGACTTCGGCAACAGCTGGGAAAAGCGTCTTCCTTTGGTGGAGTTCTCATACAATAAAAGTTATCACACCAGCATACAAGCCGCTCCATTCGAGGCATTGTACGGGCCTAAATGCCGATCACTTCTCTGTTGGGCAGAGGTGGGGGATAGTCAGATCACGGGTCCAGAGATCGTAGTGGACGCCACGGAAAAGATTGCGCAGATACGGCAACGCATGGCGGCAGCTCGCGACCGTCAAAAAAGCTACGCGGATAAGCGTAGGAAACCGTTGGAATTTCAGGTCGGGGACCGGGTTTTACTTAAAGTTTCACCCTGGAAGGGTGTGGTTCGCTTTGGCAAGCGAGGCAAACTAAACCCGCGGTATGTCGGACCGTTCGAGATCATAGAGAAGATTGGCAAAGTGGCATACAAGCTAAACCTACCAGCTGAACTCGGTGCAGTTCACAATGTCTTTCACGTGTCAAATCTGAAGAAGTGCCTGTCAGACGAGACCCTCATAGTTCCTTTGAAGGAGCTCACTATCGACGAGCGGTTGCAGTTCATCGAGGAACCTGTTGAAATCACGGACCAGGATGTGAAGGTCCTCAAACACAAGAGAATCCCTCTTGTTCGAGTCCGTTGGAACTCCCGACATGGCCGAGAGTACACCTGGGAACGCGAAGATCAAATGAAAGAAAAGTATCCCCAGTTGTTCGCGAACAGTACAACCACTGCTGAGGCTGAAGCTACCACGGAATTTCGGGGCGAAATTCCAGATCAACGGGGGAAGGATGTAACACCCCAGGAAAACCTGTGAACGATACAACTTACCTAGCTTCCTCAGTAACCGCATGCTAAATTTCGGGACGAAATTTCTTTCAAGTTGGGGATAATGTGACAACTCGAGTTTCCGACTTTTACTTTCACATTTATTGCACGTTGACTTTGACTGTTAGTAATTGACTTGTTTGACTTGTAACCATACATGTTATGTACATGTTATGTTTTAATGAAACGTGTTATGATTGTGCATATATGTGATTTATTGTTGTTGTAAAATATAACATGGATTATTATAAAACACTTAGACTGATTCACCATCAAACAACTCGACGAAACAGAGTTGTGATTCGCCATGAACATACTCGATGAAACAGAGTTTTGTTTCGCCATCAAACCACTCGACGAAACATAAGTGTTTCGCCGGCCCGTCAGTTCGCCAAGCCCATTAGAGGCCCAAAACACTTAGATGCGTATAAGTTATAAGCAACCACTCCCTTTGCCACACTTTAGCAAAAATCAGAAACCCTAGAGTTCCCTCTTCTCTGTTGACGGCAAACTTGTGTTCCCGAAGCCTTGAACCGCTCAAGCTTTATTCCATTCTCCGTGGTTAGTGTTTAATCCTTGTGTGACCGTTTGATTTTATCTTTGTTAACTGTCTTGCTAGGCAACGATTGTGTTCATGTTTGATTCTGAATTGTCTATTACAATAAGACCTATATAATCAGTTATGATTTACATGTGTTGAGATCAGATTTCTTGAATATGATGCTGATATTACTGAATCTATGAAATGCCTTCATGTAATGATCAATACATACAGACTGCCTAAGATACCACATGATTTTGTTATGCTTATGTTTTGCTATGATTAGTAATCAACGAATAATGATGAGTTGCTGAATGAAATTCTTTATGTTGATGACGATTGTATGATTGTACGATGATTGACGGCTGTTAGCATGATTAGGGTTTTCTGTAAATCGTAACTGGAAATTGATGTAACTGACATCATCCCGAAACGGACTTGACGAAACAGACTTCTCGGCGAAACAGAAAGTGTTTCGCCATGGGCGGTCGACGAGACAGAGAATGTGTTTCGCCAAAGGGTGATTGACGAAATAGAATATGTTTCGTCAATATGTGTTTCGCCAAAGTGTGTTTCGCCAACCTGTGATTCGCCAATTTGGATAATCTGCACAGTAAACTTAATTTAATTCTGTTGAAGTTAACTGGGTTAGTTAACTGCTGTTATGTATAGAAACAATACTTGTATGATTACAAATACGTGCAACATGTTACTTGGTGTCTTTTGATGTATCATCCACTGTGATTATACCTATACGTGAACAACATGAACGTACACTGATTATCGTATACATGCACACCCTAGGACGTGATTGATTTACTTGAGCGCATACTTAGCATACCGAGCAAACCAAGGTGAGTTCACACAGCCAAGGCATGGGGTTCCCAGGGTGGGAATGGGTTTTGGATTATTTATTCGTACTTACTTAGATGATAGAATTTAATGATATGGTCCTCAGGGTGAGGAAGGGTAATGATGAGATACGACTAGACTAGTATACTAATTGAACTGATCTTCGCACACACGCCAGGGGTTGGCCGCGATATTAGGACTATCATTCGCACACATGCCTCGAAAAAGGCCGCAAACCATATACTAAAACTTCGCACACATGCCAGGGTGGCCGCGATACAAATATACACAGTCTAGAATACTTGGGAAAACTTCCCCTAATCTTCGCATACATGCCTAGAGGGCCGCGATGGTAACTAATACGATACATGACTTAATGAACGAACATAATGCTACTCACACTAATACGACTACTGAACTATAAACTGTGAACTCGCTCAACTAGTTGTTGACTCTCTGCTGCATGCCTTGCAGGACCTTAGGTACATATGGAGCTTGCACAAGGAGGAGCAAGTCGTTGTGGAGCATGGATCGTGGATGCCATGTGAAAACATTTAAACATTTGAACTTATGTTATACATTGGGTTTTCATACTTATGCTTCGGCTACATTTTGAAACTATAATTATGTTTTGAACACCTATCATATTGAGTGATTGGTTTGCATTTATTTTACTTGATATTAATTACATGTTCAATATGATTGGTGGCTTGATCCTGGTCACGTCACGCCTCCAAGCGGTGATACTCCGCGTGTGGATTTTGGGGGTGTGACAGTTGACCTGTTGTGTATAGGATCAGGACAAGATTAAATACGAAAGTTGTTCTATGAGTGTAGGATCTAAAGATCCTAGTGTGAGTTACGACTGCAGGGTATACCTCCTGCTTGTGCAGCTGCAAGTGCCACGGCAACTTGTTCGTTAATGTGAGCCGTCAACTGGGCTTGTGTCAAGTTAATGCGTCCAGTCATGATCTTCATAGCAAAGGTAACATAAGTAAGAGAGGTTCGCGAAATAGTGCGATGACAGAAGAGAGTGAGCACACAAGTATTCT
This sequence comes from Helianthus annuus, assembly GCF_002127325.2. Lineage (NCBI taxonomy): Eukaryota > Viridiplantae > Streptophyta > Magnoliopsida > Asterales > Asteraceae > Helianthus > Helianthus annuus. The sequence goes on from NC_035448.2 coordinate 89,469,560, forward strand.
CAAGCTATAGTTGCTACATTTATCTAAGCATACCATGAGAAAAGTTCTATGTAATCTAGCAAGTAGGCAGTAATTCATAAACCATATTACCTAGGATGTTGAGTCTTGCACGTGGAGCGAGGCGTCGTTGTGGATCGTTGAGCACTGTACAGGTTATAGTCTGGTTTTAATAAAAACGTTTTCCCCTTATTAAAACCAAGTTCTCTATAACCAATGGCTCTGATACCAATCTGTCACACCCCCAAAATCCACACGTGGGGTATCACCGCTTGGAGGCGTGACTGACCAGGATCAAGCCACCAATCATATTGAACATGTAAGTAATAAGTAAAAGTAAATGTAATCCATCACAATACAATTGGTGTTCAATCAAAAACATAGTATAGGTAGCGAAAGCATAGTATGTAAATCCAACACAAGTGTTAAGTTTTAAGAGTCATAAAGTTTTCATCAAAACATCCACAAATCCGTGCCGACAACGACCGCGCCTCCCGTGCAAGCTCCCTAAATACCTATGGTCCTGCAAGGCATGTAACAGAAAGTCAACAACTAGTTGAGCGAGTTCACAGTAAATAAGTTCGTAATAGTAAGTTCGTTGCATCACCATGCGTTATTAACTAAGTCAATTGTATGTTCATTTGGTGGGGGCTTCCCATGTGTGCATGTACTAGACTAGAGGTAACCATAAGTGTTCTCCTTAACCCGAGAACAGTAGTACGTACGAGGTTTACGTAGGTTTTACGTAAGTGTCCTTCTTATCCCGAGGACAGTGGTACGCGGGGGTTACGTAGGTGCCCTTCACAACCCGAGGCAGTAGTGAGTATATGTTTACGTAGGTTTTATGTAAGTGTCCTTCGCAACCTGAGGACAGTGATAAGTACAAGTATACGTAGGTTTTACGTATGGGTCCTTCGCATCCGAGGACGATGGTGGATAGTCTAGTAACAGTGTAATTACAAGTAATTGTTCAATCCCATTCCTTCAATCCCATTCCCTACCCACCGGGAATCCCATGCCTTGGTATGAGTATGAACTCACCTTGGTTTGCTCGGTATGCTAAGTATGCGCTCACAGTTAATCAATCACGTCCTAAAGTACACACGTATTCATAATCAGTTTATGTTCACTAAATTCACGTATAAGCACAATCATAGAGGATATTGCATCACTGATCACCAAGTAACACGTATCACGTAATCAAAATCATACAAGTCTTGCATAGCATTTAACAGCAGTTAGTTAACTCAGTTAACTTTAACAGGATTTAACTAAGTTACTGTGCAGTTTACCCTTTCGGCGAAACACCCCTGTTTCGCCGTAAATCCCTCCCGACGAAACACTACCGTTTCGTCACATCTGTTTCGTCGCAAAAGGTCTCGGCGAAACACACTTGATTCGCCATGTTCGTTTCGTCGTTAAGTGGTCTCGGCGAAACGCATCTGTTACGTCATGTATGTTTCGCCGAGGATATCGTTTCGTCAATAAGTCAGTTACGTCGATTAAATCAGTTAATCACAGAACCCCTAATCATTGCTAACAGCTGTTATCAACATCAAGCAGCAATCATACAGAAAACGTTCTGTGTATAATCATCATCTAATCAACACATGATTCGCAAGTTATCAAAACGTAGATAGATTCATGACAGTAACACGTATTCGATCAGTATTCAATCAACAAGATTAACAAACATCAGACCGACATGAACATCATTAAATCTAGTTCCACCAATCACTTATTCACATCAAACCGAACCTGTTTATTAGGATCCCTAAATCAACATCATATTTCGCATCAAGTTGCGTAACCGATTAATCATGCATAACGAATCAAGATTATCCTACACATGTACTCACATCCGTTCAGGAATCAAGCATACACAAACATGTATAAAGAAACCAAAGAATCAAGAAACCGATTTAACAAGCACGCAACTAACCAAGATAAATGGCACGAAGGTTTGATCCCTAAGGAGGCTGAGAGAATCTCACGCAGCTGCCGTCACACAGGAGGGAGAGTTCTAGGGTTTTGATTTGCCAAAGATGTGAAACAGGAGTCGGTTCACGTTTTAATATACAATTGACACACTGGGCCCGTAATGGGCTTCGGCGAAATACTGGGCCGGCGAAACACGGCTGTTTCGTCGGAGGTGTGTGTGACGAAACAACTTTGTTTCATTGAAATGATTCATGGCGAATCACTTCTGTTTCGTCGTATGGACTATGGCGAAACACACTTGTGTTTCGTCGAGTTGTTCAAGTCTTAACAGTTTACAAGTTCACAACCAGAACACTATATAAAAACGCATAGCATAAAAAACAATCATCTGAATTATAATCCAGTGTACTGTTACAAGGAACATCAATCTAGTAACTAAATAGTCGACGTGCAATAAATGCGAATAAGGAAGTCTTGGAAACTCGAGTTGTCACATAACTAGAAAATATATTATTTTGGAAACTACAAATACAAGAAATACGAGAATACATGTATGAAATACTCCCATCCTTGAGAAGGAAATACGAGAATAAAAACTTGAGAAATAATATAACTCTGGATAATGTTAAAGACATAAAGGAAAAGTAACTCAAAACATGAATACTATAGCAAGGCACGACCCGCTCATCTAATAGACCCTAGCACATTGTAGGTTGTCGTGTTTGCTGACGAGATTTGAGTTACGAGTACTGAAGACGCAAAATAGTGAGTTCATGCTCCCCCTTTTCTTTAACTGTTTTTGGTTTTATAACTCTCGGGGGTGGAATACATGTACGAATGCTTAAATGGTATGAAATGCCTATGAAATACTAGATCATGTGAGCATAGACTAAATACAGAAATTCCATTAATACTTAATTAGGGACGAGGGTTAGATCTAACGGGTACGGCCGAACCCCACTCATGGTCACAACTAGTACCTAGTAGTGCTTCAGAGTCCCAGTCGAGGTTAATCGACACAGTCGAGGTTAATCGACACAGTCGAGGTTAATCGACACAGTTGAGGGTAATCGACACAGTCGAGGGTAATCGACACAGTCAAGGGAAATTGACACAGTCAAGGTAAATTGACATAGTCGAGGAAAATCGACAAGGGTATGAGCCATTATGAGTGCTCCCTATGTCCTCACATGCCTTAAAGTCCTTGTAAAACATTCATGTTCATACACGCTTTTCATACCAGTTTACAAAGGAGCCTCTCAAGGATTTTACAAGAATTACAATACACAAACAAGACGCATGAACTCGCTCAAATTTTGTTGATGTTTTCCGAAATTACATGTATTTCAGGTGACATGATGGATCTTGGGCGCGAATGTCGTAACTAGAAGTAGACTTCAAGTTTAGATGTCGTCTACTTTTGTTGGTTTGTAACCTAGTCGAAGGTTGTGTTTTAAAAACTTAAATGACAAGTGTTTGTAATACTTAAATTTTATGAATGGATAAACATCGTTTTGATCATGTAGTTGTTTGTTACGATTGAATGCAATGATATTAAACTAGTCATACATCATACGCTTCCGCAAAAGTCAAGGTGTGACAGTTTGGTATCAGAGATTCGATTGTAGTGAACTAGGATTCCTTCTCGAGTCTAGACTACAATCACTAGAGTTCTCTCACAAAAACATTTTACAAAAAGGTTTTTCATTGCATTCACGTAAGCGTCAAGATCCACGAGTCAAACACTTTTCAAAAAGAGATAAGGCAAGGACATTAGTTGGGAATACCCTCAAGATAAGGTGCCAATTAAGGCATAGTCTACACGAGTTAGACTTGCCAAATATAAAATACACTCTTGGTGATAACTAGTACCAAGTAGTGTTTTTGTCGTGAATCGACAACTAGAAAAATGAACCCCCCCCCAAAAAAAAACAACGAGAGTTATAAGTAATATGATGCATCGAAATGCATGTTTATGCTAAGTAACATAATTGTTTATCGATACATACATATGAATAAGTGTACGAAATAAATATTGACGTAAATACATACAAATAAGTGTACAGAATGATTATTGACGTGAATAAGATACTTTCGACTCCGATTCCTATTACGGTACGTAACTCGCATGATGAAGCTACCAACCTCGTGTACTTGCAAAGCTCATATCTAGAGTGATTACTAGACAAGATTCTGAGCTTGCTTCCGTAGGAGAAGGCTGCTCTTCCGTCTCGATCGTGAAGGTGCCTGACTACGGTGATGATGACGAGGCAGAGGCGGCAACCTTGAACGAATTCTTAATCAACGGGACGAGATCCCTGCGGCTTATGTGAAGTAAGATTGACAACATACTTGACCAGAAAAAGAAGATGAAGTATTCATCTTGAAGGTGCCCCTCCAACTACTAGGAATTCTCTTTATTCCTATCATCGTGCCTATTCGCGCGTAACGATAACGAGTGTTAGCGCATGGACCATCGCAAAGGTCCTTTCCATGACAGAGGTATAAGGACAATGGTGTCCCCTCCTTGATTGATCATTTGCTTGGACGAGAGAAAACTGGGGTAACTGTGCAAGACAATTTATTATTACGGGGGCCTACGTAATAACGACTTGTAGTGCATGGAAATCCTGGTGGACTCTGCGGGTCAGGTCGATGAACACCATCCCTCCAAAAAAAATCTATAGGTGTTCACACCTTCATCTGGTAGAACAATACATAGATCATTGCTTAGCACTTTATAAAGTAGGAGACCTGACTCTGCCTACTTCGTGCCTGACACTTCTACTTGTGTACGAGACGTTTAAGAACTGATATTTAAACTAGTAAAGATGGATAACATTCGAAAAGATTGAGTGACGTTACACTCTCTATCACCCTTACATGAACAACCCCATCTCTGAGAAATCATACACATCAGTAAAGCTAAAGACCTAAGAAAACCAATGTAGCAGGAAATAACTAAAGCTTGAATGACCAAGGCGATGTAGCCTCGAGTACATTATTAAAAATAATAAGCCAAGTTACCAAGCCTAGGTGAAGGCTCAGTAATTGTTTCCTCGCTAGTACATTGTTGATTTTATATGCATGTGATTACACGATGCCTGTGGTAATATGTACCTCATAGACAATTATGGAATATTGTCTAACCACCACATACCTTTTGACAGAAAAGGAATGCCGCCCAGACGCGACACAGACACAAGTACGTTACCAAGGACAGAGGTCGAGCTTCAAGAACGAATCTCACAGGCAATTGCACCACATGAAGCCCTCCGCTCCGAACACAGCGGTGACACTTCCGGAAATAACCCTCTAACTGGCTGCAGCTATAAACAATTCCTGGACTGCAAACCATTGAATTTTGATGGCACGGGAGGTGCCGTTGCATTTGTTCGTTGGGCAGAAAAGACTGACTCCGTTCTAAGAATGAGTAACTGTTCACCCCGGCAGAGAGTTACCTTTATCTCAGGGTTATTTTTAGATGGCGCACTCTCCTGGTGGAACCTTCAGGTTCAGACCCTTGGAGCAGATGCTGCTTATGCACTGAGTTGGGACGAGCTCAAGGAAATGATGGAAACGAAATACTGTTCTAGGGCAGAAATCTAGAAGCTTGAGGTGGAGTTCTTGAATTTGAAAATGGACGGACTGAAGATTCCTGAATACGTCCAGCGATTTCACGACTTGTCTAGAGTCATCCCCTACTTAGTCAAACCGGAATTCAAGAGGGTTGAGCGATTCATTTGGGGACTTGCACCTCAGATCAGAAGCATGGTTACTTCCTCAAAGCCCTCAACCATCGCAGAAGCTATCGATTCGAGTGTCACTCTTACTGAAGAAGCGCTACGCATGGGGAAATTTTCGAAATCTGAGGATAACAAGAAAGAGACTCATGTGGAGTCATCAGGCAACAAGAAAAGGAAGTCTTCAAACCAAAAGATGGGAACCCAAGTCAGCTATGGAAGCTCTAAAGCAAACAAAAGAAAGAAAGTGAATCCGCCGCATGGCAGGAAAACTGATGGAGCCACTAATAAGGTCGGTGGTAAAGTTCACTCGGAAACTAAGCCGAGGTGCGGGGAATGCAATTTTCACCACGAAGGTCGATGTCTGAGGCCTAAGTACGGAAAGTGTGGAAAGGAAGGACACAGCAAGAATGCCTGTTGGGCGAAGGATCTAGACAAAAGAAATAAGGGTAGAATACCAGGTTGCTACAAATATGGTGAAGCAGGGCACTTTAGGAAAGATTGCCCTAGAAAGAAACAAGCAAGGAAGGGTTTTCACGATCGAAACTCGTGAAACACGCCAGGATCCAGATGCAGTTACGGGTACGTTCCCTATTAACCAACCTTATGCATCTATTTTCGATTAATAATGGCATCAACTTTAACCTTGCATGCTTAGAACTTAAGAAACTGCTTGGCCTAGTTTCAAGTAGAATAGACGCCCCGTAATCTTTAGAAATGGGCATATAGAAGGCTAGTTTAAGAGGACGAAGCAATTAAGGAGTATATCTTGGGGACTCAGAAGGCCAGGGCCTTCTGTTACCATTGACATGAGAAGTCATAATATGATAGTCAGTATGAATTGGATATCCAAGTATAGAGCCTGAGAACATCCCCATGATGGAAGAAGTTCCAGAAGCCTTTTCTGAAGATTTGCCAGGGACGCCCCTCCACAACAACAAGAGGAGTTTAGGATAAACCTCGTGCCAGGAGCAGCACCAGTGCCGAATGACACCTTACCGACTAGCTTCGTTCGCGAAGCATGAGCTTCCGGTATAACTGCAAGAGCTGCTAGACAGAAGGAATTAAGGACATGACATCCTTAGTTAAGGACATGAGGAGAAAGTTGACAGTTTCCATTTTGCATCAATTCCAGAGAATTAGATATCAAGGAATGGTATCCTTTACCAAGGACTGATGACATGAACAGACCAATCGTAAGGTTTTAGTTATTACTCAAAGATCGACTCGAGGATAGGATGTCCTCAACTGTGAATACAAGAAGGTAATATCCCTAAAACGACCACTAGGACTCGCTTCGAGCATTACGAGTCCCCTGTCGTACCATTTGGCTTAACACATGCATCGACAATATTCATGGACCTCATGAATTTTACGTGTAGGCCATACCTGGATAGATCATGATTATATTTATTGACTACGTTCTTATATGGCCAACGACCAAGGAAGGTCGTGAGCAACAGCTGCAATTTACCTTGCAACCCTTAGAGAAAAGAACAGTTATGTGCTAAGAGGTTGAAAAATGGATTTCGAATTCACGAGGTAAGAACTTTAAGATACATGGTGGATAAGAACGAGATTCATGCCAACCCTGCAATCAAGAGCTTAAGGGTTAGAGTTACAATTATGTGATGCTTCTCAACAAAGTCTCGATTGCACGTCGATGCGACGAGACCATAACATTGCATACACGACCCGTTTAGGTAGCTTGCGCTACTTTAACGCGTCGTTTGCGTAAAACGCGTTCGAGACGTCTAACTAGCCCTATGACAAGTATTATATGCCAAAACATGTTTAAATATGTTACATAATCAGCTATGTGACAAAAATTTAGGTTACATATGCTTAATTACCAATTATGTATGAAAAGGGCATTTTGGTAATTTACCTAAGGCATATAAACTACTTATTATACAACTACTTAAACGAAGTGACCACAAGGTATAACCTCGGAAGGTTATTCCCTATACAACTATGGTCACTAAACATGTTTGGTCGGATCCTAATGATCGACCAAACGGGTCGGGTTCGAAAGTATAAGCGATTGTTTAGATCGCTTACCTTACGACCCTACATAAGCACTAATCTAAAAAGTGATGAGCTAAACATGCTAGAACATGTTTAGTTAAGTTAGAAAACAGGTTTGGTATTAAAACAAATGGTTTTAATACCCTAGAGTAGTTTGGTTACAAAATACACGAGAAAACGCATTTTGGCCGAAACTACGACTCGTCACTGAGCCTAGATAACGTGGTAATCAGTAGGTATAGTCACTAGGGACTATAACCATCGTGATTATGCTCACGTTATGAAGTTCAAACGAACTTTGCATTGACCATAAACTGGTCAATGCAGAAAGTCAAACGCAGTTTGACTTTAATGATAAAAACGAATGAAAAACGCGAAAGAATACTTACAGAAGGTCCCCGCAAGATTTGAACCCGATTCTCTCTCAGGTAGGAAGCATATACTTCCACTTAGAGAGCATGAATTAGATTCAAATGTGAGGAATGAATGAAAACATGGTGGGTATTTATAGGAAATCTAGAACCGTTAGGATCGTTCATCGTAAAACGAGCTTCGATCTCATCCGTACACATGTGCCCATGGTTTTGTGAAACCATGGGAGCCCATAGTTTCATTAAAACCATGTGCAAATGAGGGGAACAGCTGGAAAAAGCTGGAATTTAGATTTTTCATTTTGGTCCCTTCCTAAGATAACTATGGCAGAATGTCAATTTTGGTCCCTGAACTTCAGAATCTTGCATTTCGGCTCATTTTTGACACATTTAAGCCTCGTTAACCTCATTTCAAGACTCGAAAATGAAGTTAAAGTATAGGGAACTTGAAATGTGCTCAAAAATATCCTGGATGTCGGCTCGTTTGGTCGTACGGTTGCGTTGTTCGGTAAATTACGACGGAAGTCGTAACGAACGCAAAAACGATCCAAATTAAGCGACGAATGGAATTCAAATAAAGTGTTTTAAAGATTACATAAATTTTAGATGTCCGGATGTATTCAGAATGTAAGATATGAGCGAAAATGCAAACTTGTGCACTTTTTGACGCTTTTAGTCCCTGAATGACCAAAAGTTTATTTTTGCGCACCAAACACCTCAAAGCCTATTTCTAAGCTATGTAAGGGATATTTAGGGCATATTTAACTTATGATCAAGTTCCGGAAGGTTCGTTACTATACAAATCGGTATAGTTTCGCAGTTTGACACAATTAGTCCCTGCGATCGAACAAACTTGATTTCAACACACCAAACCCTCCAAAACTTGTTTCTAAGTTATGTAAAGGTTATTTAAGGTATGTTAAGCCTATTTCACTATTCCAGAGTGTTTGTTGCATTGAATTGGTTATATGTACGCATCAGTGCGTGTATAACCTTCCAGAAAGCGATTTAGAGCTTGAAATCGGACAAGAATTGATATGTGCAAACGATACACATATTTTTACAAATCTCAAGTATGAAACACAGTGTTTCATTGATTTGGTATTTGTTTGATGATTGAGGTGACACAGGTGTCCCAGTCTCCCCTACTTTAGGAAATTTCGTCCCGAAATTTAATTTTAGGGGAACTTGTGAAGACAACTGTGATGGTTTCGCTTTCGAATGAATCCCTCGAACCCTAAGTAAAACTCTGGGCCATGTTAGGATTCTTAGCAAAATTGACAACTATCAAAGTGAAGTCCTTGTAGTAACAAAATATGGAGTTTCGAACTATGGACAGAAGAACGTTTATCATGAAGACTTATCATAGGTAACTTGTGTGTGCTTGAAATCAGAATTGGGGAGTGTAAGATAAAATGACATCGTCAAGGTCCAAGACTTCTCCCATATCATTACTCTTGTCACTATAGCTCTTAACACATGACAAAACTTCTTGTGGTTTCTGTGCATTGAATTCCATAATTATGTAGGCCTCCATAATTACGTAATTTCTTGCACAGTCCGCACAGTTCATTTCATAATACGTAAGGGAAAAATCAATTGAATAAACATGAAGCGATTTGACTAGACCACCAAAGGATCTTTTTAACTAGATCACTGAACGATGTTTTTAACTAGATCAATGAACGATCTTTTTAACTAGATCAACACATGATCTCCTTAACTAGACCGTCGTACGATCTTCCTAAATAGACCACTTTAAGGGATCTTTTCAATTATATCATCACATGATATTTCTAACCAGATTTTCAAATCAATCTGTTTAACTAGACCACTCAAGGGGTCCAATTATAGTATAGTACTTTAAAACCCAAGGGACTTTACTACAACGTAGAAGTCCATTAAGGATTTAAGATAGTACCTTTGGATATCCTACTATGAATCCCTCATATAAGATATGGAAGATTTTATGTGGATTTGGATGGATCACACAAAACATATGAGAGAACATATAAGCACATAATCACATAATTAGTTAACTTGATCTCTAATTTGTTATCTTTGGACACGGATAATTAAAGCACACCAGGAATCTAATCCGTGGATTTCATTTGGCACTTTAATCATTCTAAGAATCTATCTATGGAGATAGAAGGATTTTTAATAGGAGTTTGGCTTTGTTTCTTAAAAGAAACGAGCGTTTAAGGTTCTTGGGGAGATCAGAAGTGATCACAAAAATGACAGAACCACACGAGTAGCTCGTCTTTATGTTGACATCATAAGGTTGCATCAAAACATTCACACAATCGCATCAGTTTTGTAGAAATAAAAACAACAAATCTTTATTTATGTAACAACCGAATTGTCTTGAAATGTCAAAGATAACAACCAAAGGAAATAACAAAACACTAATTGTTCACTGCTGCATCATTGTTTACGTTTGCCTCATTGATGTTAAATGCTCGTCCATGCGCTGGAGGTATGTTAACAAGTTTTGGGCAATTGTTTCTGTAGTGAGTAAGGTCACCACAGTTATAACATAACCCCGGTGGGAACCGTGCTTGAACAACAGCAGGGTTTGCAGCAGCTTGATTTGCATAACGGCAGACATTGATCAAATGTCCCAACCGCCCACAGTGGGTACATTTATGACACTGCTCCTGCTCCAGATGATGACGGTTGCACTTGTTGCACAAAGGTGCGGTACCAACATAGTTTTGCCTTTTGCGAGGTTGTGCTGGCTGGTTTGGTGCAACCTGTTTCTCTTGAGCAGTGATGGCGCAGTTTTGAGAAGCCTTACGCTTCTTCTTCTTGGATCCTTCAACCTGTATTTCCTTCGGCTCAACTGGAGCAGTCTTGTCGGATGGTCTTGGGTCGCCTTTTCGAAAAAGCTTTTTCTTCCTAATGTGAGATTCAGTTAAGGTGGCAGACAATTCAATGGCTTGTCTAATAGCTGTACGGTTGCTGCCAGTAACAATATCCTGAACTAGGTCAGGAAGACCATCAATGTATTTCTCAATCGCCTTGTCCACAGGTGTAACCATAGCAGGACATAGCAGGCTCAATTCCTCATAGCGGTCAGTATAGGCGCGATGCTCACCGCTGTCTTGCTTCAGGTCATCAAATTCCCTTTCTAAAGCCCTTAATTCATGACGAGGACAAAACTCCCTCATCATAAGAGCCCTAAGCTCAGCCCAAGTTTGTGCTAATGCGACCTCAGCACCACGGTCCCTCATAATTCTGTTCCACCATGTGAGAGCCCTCTTCTGAAACACACTGGATGCAAACTCGACTTTCCGATTGTCTGGACATTGAACATGACGAAATGTACTTTCAATACTTTCGAACCACTGTAGGAGTCCAGTTACTCCTTCAGAACCGCTAAACTTGAGGGGTTAGCTGAATTGAAACTTTTGAAATTGCAGGGAGCATTCTGGTTGTTATTGGCTTGGTTCACTTGAGCTATAATGTTTGGGAGTGCGGCAGCCATATGCTGAGCCAGAATATATGCCATTTCGGCATTTGAGAGCGGATTTTCGCGTCTAGGAGGCATTCTAAAAGGGGAAACAGGAAGGAAAACAAGTGAAAGGATTAGACAAATAGAATGAGATGAGACAAAATTTGATGAAAACAAAGATGGTGGTCATTTGTTTGTTACTACAAAGCAACAAACGACCCATGGTGATTAATCAAAGTAAATAGGTCGAAAATAATGTATCGCGAAGACACGCTAGCCTATAAGTGGATACTCACCCCAAGAGTTCCCAGGCAAGAGTGACTGGTCCGATACTGCGGATTTGTACGAACACTCTACCCTTAGACAGAAAACCCAGGGTACAGGCACCCACCCTTCCAGTTTGCACGTGTTCACATTATTTAGAGCAAACTTTGACGGGATTTTGAAAACTTAAAGGGTTCAAAACCATATAATAAATCATCCTAGAACAGATGATTAGTTTTCAAAGCGGGATAGAAGTTTGTGTTCTTATTGTGGTTGCCACCTAAGAATAAGTGACGGTATTATTTTAAAATTAAACACAAGATAACTTGTGTTAAGGTCCTAGGAAGGTTATAGTCTAGGTCAAAGCATTACTAATAACCTAATTCCCTATAACCATTGGCTCTGATACCAACTTTTCTGTCACACCCCGACCACGTAAAACAACAAGACGTGGCGGAAACGTCGGGGAGTGTTGTAACAGAATCATTGTTTCACAACCATGGATCAAATAATTTTGTTTTATTGAATAAAGGAACTCATTGTTTTAATACAAATCAAATTAATACAAATATTGTCTTTCAAATTTTAAAGTCGCTAAGGCACGAGTCCATCCTAAGTGTAGCATGTATCAACAATCATCACAAAGCAGCACCTGAAACATGTGTAAAAATAGGTACGTTGCATAAAAATGCATGTGAGATACATAGGTTTTATTGATTTAGGATTCATGACTTATAAGTTTAAGGAAAAATGTTTAAGAAAAAGTAGTCATGATCCTTGAAAAAGGTTTCCTTTTATAAATCATTTATAAGAAATCAGATGATATAAAATAATAATACATAGGAAATTAAATAAGTAAGTAGAATAAGTTTGTATAAAAATATATTGTTTGAAAAACAATATTTTGATAAAAAGGTTTATAGTATATATAAAAATATACTTTGATTTAAGAAAGTCGAATAAATAATATAATATAATATATTTCAGTTCCAAAACCGTTAACCCAAGTGTACTAAATAACGCCACGGTATGTAATGCGATGAAAACACTTATATATAAGAAGTATCAGCGGCGTATCTACCATGTTTTCATCACATTACACCCGTCCCGTTATCTAAACACTAACAAAAAACCAGTCATTGAGTAAATAGTATATTAACCATACTTTAGTTGGTAAAATAAATAAGTTTTCAGTAGTATATCAAAAGTATACTTTGGATTTATAAATAACATATTAAACTATGTTTTGGTTTGAAAATAACATATTAAAACTATGCTTTGGATTATGAAGATAACATATCAAACTATGTTTTAACGATTAACAAAATATATGTTGGTTTTTGTACAATATCCCATATGAGAGCATATCAAACTATACTTTTGGGAGTATAACTTAATATACAAAAATAATGTGATTTAAGAATTCATTCAGACCTAGTGTATCAAAATACACCTTTGAGACTATAGAAATACCATAAAGGCAATCCCTATTTAGATGGAGCAACAAAATGGTTTCAGACATTCCATGACAACAGGAATGGGGTGTCAAATCCTATAGCGCTATATCATACTACCAACCAGTTTGGTGAACAAAAATAAGTACTATTCCAACAATTAATTTCATAATCTTTGAAAAATCAGTGTTTAAACCATAGATAGTCATTTAGTTTGTCAAAAGATAAGTACTAACATGTATAATCAATTATACTTTGAAATCATGAAAATAACAGATAGGTACACATGCTTCACCCCAACAGTTGAAAACAGTAAAAGAGGGGACTATGTACTCACTTGAGAGTGCTTAGGAGTCTTGAACAACTACCAAGCAAGCTAGAGGGAGCACGGAATCAAACGACACCTAATATTGATAACTACATAAATAAACCGGACCTAAATCGGAAGATTGGATAGGATGAGGTCTCGTAAACCAAATGAGTGTGGGAACTCATATGATATGGTTTAATAAGGCCTACATACTAAAAGGAAACCTATCCTAAGTGCTTACGACCCATCACGACCCGTTTAGGTAGATTGCGCTACTTTAACGCGTCGTTTGCGTAAAACGCGTTCGAGACGTCTAACTAGCCCTATGACAAGTATTATATGCCAAAACATGTTTAAATATGTTACATAGTCAGTTATGTGACAAAAATTTAGGTTACATATGCTTAATTACCAATTATGTATGAAAAGGGCATTTTGGTAATTTACCTATGGCATATAAACTACTTATCATACAACTACTTAAACGAAGTGACCATAAGGTATAACCTCGGAAGGTTATTCCCTATACAACTATGGTCACTAAACATGTTTGGTCGGATCCTAATGATCGACCAAACGGGTCGGGTTCGAAAGTATAAGCGATTGTTTAGATCGCTTACCTTACGACCCTACATAAGCACTAATCTAAAAAGTGACGAACTAAACATGCTAGAACATGTTTAGTTAAGTTAGAAAACAGGTTTGGTATTAAAACAAATGGTTTTAATACCCTTGAGTAGTTTGGTTACAAAATACGCGAGAAAACGCATTTTGGCCGAAACTACGACTCGTCACTGAGCCTAGATAACGTGGTAATCAGTAGGTATAGTCACTAGGGACTATAACCATCGTGATTACGCTCACGTTATGAAGTTCAAACGAACTTCGCATTGACCATAAACTGGTCAATGCAGAAAGTCAAACGCAGTTTGACTTTAACGATAAAGACGAATGAAAAACGCGAAAGAATACTTACAGAAGGTCCCCGCAAGATTTGAACCCGATTCTCTCTCAGGTAGGAAGCATATACTTCCACTTAGAGAGCTTGAATCAGATTCAAATGTGAGGAATGAATGAAAACATGGTGGGTATTTATAGGAAATCTAGAACCGTTAGGATCGTTCATCGTAAAACGAGCTTCGATCTCATCCGTACACATGTGCCCATGGTTTTGTGAAACCATGGGAACCCATAGTTTCATTAAAACCATGTGTAAATGAAGGGAACAGCTGGAAAAAGCTAGAATTTAGATTTTTCATTCTGGTCCCTTCCTAAGATAACTATGGCAGAATGTCAATTTTGGTCCCTGAACTTCAGAATCTTGCATTTCGGCTCATTTTTGACACGTTTAAGCCCCGTTAACCTCATTTCAAGGCTCTAAAATGAAGTTAAAGTATAGGGAACTTGAAATGTGCTCAAAAATATCCCGGATGTCGGCTCGTTTGGTCGTACGGTTGCGTTGTTCGGTAAATTACGACGGAAGTCGTAACGAACGCAAAAACGATCCAAATTAAGCGACGAATGGAATTTTATCATGCCAATCACTAAAATAAAGTATTTTAAAGATTACATAAATTTTTGGATGTTCGGATGTATTCAGAACGCAAGATATGAGCGAAAATGCAAACTTGTGCACTTTTTGACGCTTTTAGTCCCTGAATGACCAAAAGTTTATTTTTGCGCACCAAACACCTCAAAGCCTATTTCTAAGCTATGTAAGGGATATTTAGGGCATATTTAACTTATGATCAAGTTCCAGAAGGTTCGTTACTATACAAATCAGTATAGTTTCGCAGTTTGACACAATTAGTCCCTGCGATCGAACAAACTTGATTTCAACACACCAAACCCTCCAAAACTTGTTTCTAAGTTATGTAAAGGTTATTTAAGGTATGTTAAGCCTATTTCACTATTCCAGAGTGTTTGTTGCATTAAACTGGTTATATGTACGCATCAGTGCGTGTATAACCTTCCAGAAAGCGATTTAGAGCTTGAAATCGGACAAGAATTGATATGTGCAAACGATACACATATTTTTACAAATCTCAAGTATGAAACACAATGTTTCATTGATTTGGTATTTGTTTGATGATTGAAGTGACACATGTGTCACACTAACCGAAGAACCGGACATTACCCGGAACATCAAAATATTACTAGAAGCATTGTTTTAATGTTTCTGAACTAGTTATGGTCCCCGAACACCATAACACCCCTTATAACATAATAACCCATCAAGTCCCTAAACCTTACACTTGAAAACTAACTTATTTATGTAACTAGGATTTCGAATTTACACTTTGCCCCCCCTCTCATATTCACGGTCATGAAGGGTGGCCCCCACCTCCAAAATCTTGCAAAGATTACCTAGATCTCCATGATGTTGCTTGGATTCACCTAGATCTTATGTAATCTTCCATGATCTTGCTTAGATATTCCTTGGATTTTATTTGATATTACTAGATATGGTTCAAACTTACACAAGACCCCCCTCCCCCTTCCTACTTACGGTCATGAGATGGCCCACGATCAAGATCTTTGGTTGATTTTACTAGATATTATTTGATATTGTTTGATTCACCAAGATTTATTTTGATATTGCTTGGATATAGAAGATTTATTTAGATATCCTTGGATATTATAAAGATCATTTCATATCTCACAAACTCACTCCACTCCCTCATGCTCTCTCTCTCCCTCTCGGCTCTACCTAGTGCCGCCACCACCACCACCTTGCAACCACCATTAACCTATTTTCAAGCTCATTTCAAGTGTTAGAAGGTGTTTCATGGAGCTTGGTGCTAGAAGAACTTGAAGAACCTTCATCCATTGCTTTTATCATCCATTGTCATCATCTTTTTCTCTAGTGATCTTCCCTAGCCTTTGAGCTAGTTGTAAGCTTCTTGTTACTAGTTTTTGCTTCTCATTTTGTTGGTTAAAAAGATGCACATTGTTATAAATCATAAGAACACTAAAAGACTTGAACTTGAATCATAAACATGAAGCTTAAAAATGATGAAATCTTGTTGAAAAGAGGATGTTAAATACATGCTTATTTACTTAAAATTATAATGTTGATCATTATAAGGGCTTGCTAGATTGTGATTAAACACATGATTTAGCAAGTTAGAGGATGATTATGTGTTAACCCAAGAAGATCATCCTCACTTATGAACATGAACTTGAAAATAAAATGATTTCTTGAAAAATAGTAAATAAAGTGAGCTAGTAAACTTATAGATTCAAGGTTTATGAATGATTTTCCAAGAAAACCAAGTTCAAAATATGATTTTTAGAAGATCATGGTTTTTACTTAAATGTACACTATTTTTGGTGTTGAAATAAGTGTAAGAACACTTTATTTACAAGAAGAGTTCAAAAGAATAATTTTTGTAGAATATGTTTACAAGTTGTAAACACCTAGTTTCTTTATGAATGAGATTTTTAAAGAAGTAAACACACTTTAGAGGGTAACTAAACCTACTAAACACCCTACCAAGTTACTACGCGTTTTTATGAAAGATCAAGTTCATGTTACTATGTGAAGTATATTGTTTTTACACCTGGTAAGTCCGAGATGATTAAGTGACTTGTTGTTGATTGTTTGAATGATTTTTGAAAAGAAAATGATATACTAAATAGCATGGACACCTCCATTTACAAAGGAAACTATGGCGAAATTTTCTAAAAAATCCAACACTTAGAAAATATTTTCTAAACAAGTATTCACAAGCGTGTTTTAAATTATGATTTATAACATAAATTTTGCCATAAATTTTTGTAACAAAAATACTAGTATTGGAGGTTGGTTTTTGTAAATAAAAATGGGTAAATATATATCTAGAATATATATTTTACATTAAAGACACTTGTGTGAATATGTGTATACCTTGTGTATAGTTATATTATTTTTGGATTTAAAATAATATGACTTAACAAAAATACCAAGAACTTACAATCCAAAATAATACCAAAAATTACGAGGAATAAAGTATATAAGTTACACATTTAAATATTGGCAAATCAAACAAGAACGTAGCTTATAAAATATTCCGGAAAATACCGTTACAAATATATTTTTGGTAAATATTATTTTGGATACAAGAAGTGAAGATATGATTTTGTACATATTACCAAGTTATGTCATATTTTCAACAAGAAGAAAATATAATATCTTTGGGAGATAAATATATATATTTTCTTGGAATACATTATTTTTGGACAAAACGATGTCTATATATGTTTTCTAAGTGAAACTTGAAAATATATTATTTTGGAAACTACAAATACAAGAAATACGAGAGTACATGTATGAAATACTCCCATCCTTGGGAAGGAAATACGAGAATAAAAACTTGAGAAGTAATATAACTCTGGATAATGTTAAAGATATAAAGGAAACTTAACTCAAAACATGAATACTATGGCAAGGCACGGCCCGCTCGTCTAATAGACCCTAGCACATTGTAGGTAGTCGTGTTTGTTGACGAGATTTGAGTTACGAGTACTGAAGACGCAAAACAGTGAGTTCATGCTCCCCCTTTTCTTTAACTGTTTTTGGTTTTATAACTCTCGGCGGTGGAATACATGTATGAATGCTTAAACGGTATGAAATGCCTATGAAATACTAGATCATGTGAGCATAGACTAAATACAGAAATGCCATTAATACTTAATTAGGGATGAGGGTTAGATCTAACGGGTACGCCCGAACCCCACTCATGGTCACAACTAGTACCTAGTAGTGCTTCGGAGTCCCAGTCGAGGTTAATCGACACAGTCGAGGGTAATCGACACAGTCAAGGGAAATTGACATAGTCAAGGTAAATTGACACAGTCGAGGTTAATCGACACAGTCGAGGAAAATCGACAAGGGTATGAGCCATTACGAGTGCTCCCTATCTCCTCACATGCCTTAAAGTCCTTGTAAAACATTCATGTTCATACACACTTTTCATACCTGTTTACAAAGGAGTCTCTCAAAGATTTTACAAGAATTACAATGTCACACCCCTCCAAGGCCCCACCCCGCCTTGGAGGCGTGACATGCCCAGGATCATAGCCACCAATCATATTGAACAACGTACTTAAGTAAATAAAACCAATCACAATACAATTGGTGTTAAAACATGGTTTGAGTTTACAGCGGAAGCAAAACATAAGTTTAATATAAGTTCTCCCACAACGAACACGCCTCCCAGTGCAAGCTCCTTAAGCTAGGGACCTAACAACCTGCAAGGCATGTAACAACGAGTCAACAACAAAGTTGAGTGAATTCACGGTTGGTTCGCTGGCTTACTAGCTCGTATCGCGGTCTCCCAGACATGTGTGCGAAGGATACTACATCGCAGCCCTACAGGCATGTGTGCGAAGATCAGTGGAGTGGCATCCTACCTTTGGAGGATGGCCGTGCCTTGTAGAAAGTTTGTGAACTCACCTTTGCTTTTGCTTTGCTCGGTTTGCTTATCTTCTTTGATTGTAAGGGTAGAGTTTAGCCTACTAATAAGCCTAATAACCTAATTTAAACAATGATGCACACGAACGGGGTTAGTAACTAATACAGCAGTTACGACAATTCACGAGATTAAACCCTCACAACGATTAACAAAGTGCAATACTTAACAATTCAGCGGATTCACAACGAATAACAGAGCATAGTCCGAATTCGAACAGCACTCAAATATTCAAGTCGAAATCACGACGAATCAATAAAGTATCAGCTCAATTTGAGCAGCACTTAATCATACGCTGGATAGTTACAATTGATCGGACGTTGAATCGTAATAGCGATAGAATTAATACCCTGAATCGTAGCAGCACTTAGTGATTGTGTGTGTTAATTGTATTGCTATTGCTCTAATTCAACGTACACAGAGAGTTTGTGCTTCGTTTTAACTTCCTCAGACAAGTCCCAGGGCCTGCTATTTATAGCCGAATTTTGGTCTTGCTTACGGACCGTATGCCTTATCCCTTACGGTCCGTAAGGGACACCTATAATTCTTTGGCTTGCCCTCCACGGGACTAGCTTTGATGAGTCAACAGTTTTAGCCAATCAGATTTCTACAACGAGTTATGTGGATAATCATCAAGTAGGAAATAACCCCCCCTGAGTTTTAGGGGCCCTGATCCTAATTCTGATTGTTCTAAAACTTTCAGGGTTTGTGCAGAATCGCCTGGGGATCTTAATTAGGGTTTCCTTAATAGATAATTAACATCCTAAGTATTGATTTTTAGTGAGAGTTGTTACATTCTCCCCTCCTTATAGAAATCTCGTCCTCGAGATTTATTCGAATAAGTAAGGATACTAGTACTAATCTTTTATACTCGAGAAACTTAACCTTTCTGTCTTCCATATAAAGTGGTTTCTCAACTAATCTTCAAATTTTTCATTCACTTATATGTCTTGAAGAGGTACTACCAGCTATTCGTCAGATAGATATTTCTTAAAGTTGGATACATGAAATACTTAGGGAAGACTTAACCTTAGCTGTAACATTAAAAATGAATATTACAGAATGCAGTAAAGTATTGAGTCTTGCACTTGGAGCGAAGCATCGTTGCGGATTACTGTACAGGTTATAGTCTGGTTTTTATCAAAAAGCTTTTCCCTTTTTTAAAACCAAGTTCACTATAACCAATGGCTCTGATACCACTCTGTCACACCCTTCCAAAGACCTACCCCGCCTTGGAGGCGTGACATGCCCAGGATCATAGCCACCAATCATATTGAACAACGTATTTAAGTAAATAAAACCAACCATAATACAATTGGTGTCAAAACATAGTTTGAGTTTATAGAGGAAGCAAAACATAAGTTTAATATAAGTTCTCCCACAACGACCACGCCTCCCAGTGCAAGCTCCTTAAGCTAGGGACCTAACAACCTGCAAGGCATGTAACAACAAGTCAACAGCAAAGTTGAGTGAATTCACAGTTGATTCGCTGGCTTACTAGCCCGTATCGCGGTCTCCCAGACATGTGTGCGAAGGATACTACATCGCAGCCCTACAGGCATGTGTGCGAAGATCAGTGGAGTGGCATCCTACCTCTGGAGGATGGCCGTGCCTTGTAGAAAGTTTGTGAACTCACCTTTGCTTTTGCTTTGCTCAGTTTGCTTATCTTCTTTGATTGTAAGGGTAGAGTTTAGCCTACTAATAAGCCTAATAACCTAATTTAAACAATGATGCACACGAACGGGGTTAGTAACTAATACAGCAGTTACGACAATTCACGAGATTAAACCCTCACAACGATTAACAAAGTGCAATACTTAACAATTCAGCGGATTCACAACGAATAACAGAGCATAGTCCGAATTCGAACAACACTCAAATATTCAAGTCGAAATCACGACGAATCAATAAAGTATCAGCTCAATTTGAGCAGCACTTAATCATACGCTGGATAGTTACAATTGATCGGACGTTGAATCGTAATAGCGATAGAATTAATACCCTGAATCGTAGCAGCACTTAGTGATTGTGTGTGTTAATTGTATTGCTATTGCTCTAATTCGACGTACACAGAGAGTTTGTGCTTCGTTTTAACTTCCTCAGACAAGTCCCAGGGCCTGCTATTTATAGCCGAATTTTGGTCTTGCTTACGGACCGTATGCCTTATCCCTTACGGTCCGTAAGGGACACCTATAATTCTTTGGCTTGCCCTCCACGGGACTAGCTTTGATGAGTCAACAGTTTTAGCCAATCAGATTTCTACAACGAGTTATGTGGATAATCATCAAGTAGGAAATACCCCCCCCCCCCCCCCCGAGTTTTAGGGGCCCTGATCCTAATTCTGATTGTTCTAAAACTTTCAGGGTTTGTGCAGAATCGCCTGGGGATCTTAATTAGGGTTTCCTTAATAGATAATTAACATCCTAAGTATTGATTTTTAGTGTGAGTTGTTACATACAATACACAAACAAGACACATGAACTCGCTCAACTTTTTTTGATGTTTTCCAAAATTACATGTATTTCAGGTGACAGGATGGATCTTGGGCGCGGGTGTCGTAACCAGAAGTAGACTTCAAGTTTAGATGTCATCTACTTTTGTTGGTTTGTAACCTAGTCGAAGGTTGTGTTTTAAAAACTTAAATGACAAGTGTTTGTAATACTCAAATTTTATGAATGGATGAACATCATTTTGATCATGTAGTTGTTTGTTACGATTGAATGCAATGATATTAAACCAGTCACACATCATACACTTCCGCAAAAGTCAGGGTGTGAAAGAAGGAGTCAAATAGCCCATCATAATCGAACATCCAAGGATCACCCGGAGCTCTAACAGGATTTGTATACCTTTGAACCTTTACTTCACTCCATAATTCAATCTTTTTGGTTGCCAAATTTCATACATGAAAATTCGGAGTTTGATATCCAAGGAAGAATCCCTCGATAGCTTTGGCACCAAACTTTCCATCAGGCTCAATCATAGTACATGGACCACTAAAAGGTTCTAGGTAAGAAAGATCCGGTTTCCTTTTCTGTAGAAGTTCGAAACACGTTTTGCTATGCCTTTTAACCGTGAGAACTCTGTTTAACGTGTAGCAAGCAGTCGACACAACCTCCCCCCAGAACTGAACAGGAAGCTCCAACTCTACGAACATAGTTCTTGCAGTTTCAATTATCGTCCGACTCTTCCTCTCAACGACACCGTTTTGTTGTGGAGTGTAGCGAGAACTGTATTCATGATGAATGCCCTTGGAAGTACAGAACTCATCCATCACACGGTTTTTGAACTCAGTTCCATTGTCGCTTCGGATCCTTTTTACTTTCAACGTGTACAAATTTTCAAGCATAGTAATCAGATCCTTGAGGATTCCAGGAGTTTCACTCTTGTGTGCCATAAAAGCTACCCAAGAAAATCTGGAATAATCATCAATAACCACTAGACAGTAAGCATCCCCAAATGTTGTCTTGTGTTTCATAGGTCCAAAGAGGTCCATATGAAAACGTTCGAGAGGCATGCTAACAGTGTTGATTTTCTCAAGCGGGTGAGACTTCTTCGTTTGCTTCCCTTTCTGGCACGAAACACAGACATCTTGTAGACGAAAACTTCTAACAGGCACACCATTCACTAGGTTGTTTTTCACCAAATAATTCATTTTCCTTAAGTGAATGTGCCCCATTCTTCTGTGCCAAGATATAGACTCCTTCTCTGTGACTTTCGAGACAAAACATGTCACTTGTGCAGATGTCGTAATCGCTTGGCTCATATCAAGAATATAAAGATCATTAACTCTTAGAACCGATAAGAGAATCCATTCCTTTGGAATTTTGAAACCAGGCTTGAGCACATAACATCCGGCATCATCAAAATGCACGGAGAACTTCTTATCGCAGATTTGCGAAACACTCAGAAGATTATGATCAATTTGTCGAACATAATTTATCTTATCGAAACATACAATACCATTGGAGATTTTTCCTTCTCTAGTGATATATCTGCCTTTGTTTCTAGCAAATGCGACATAGCCTCCTCGAATATTTTTCACATCATAAAGGAGACGTAAGTCGCCTGTCATGTGCCCAGATGCTCCACTGTCAACAATCCAATGACTATTAACAGTTCCTCCTGGAACATCCCACACATTTCATTCAACAATTAGTTGAGGATGGGGACCCAAGCCTTAGTGGTCTTGGGTCGTCCCTGAGCATCACGAAAAGTGATCTTGATTTCTTGATGATTTTCAAAAACTGCACCTCCCCCTGAACTTTCACCCTGTTTAGGTTTCCAAGTTTGTTTTTGTTTACCAGTTTGATTTTTATGAAAAGATTTTGGAATTTCTGGTTTTAACTGTGGTTGTGATTGTGATGAACTTGGTTCCCTTTTAACCGATTTGACTTCAGATTTTAAAGCCTTTTCAACCGCTTTGACGTTTTGACGTCGTTGTTTTGTTTCTTGTTCTTTAACGGTTCTTTTATCATGTTTTGGTGAAACAGGACGACGTTGTGGGTGAACCTTTTCAGGTTGAGCTTTCTCAACAAATTTCTCTTTGGGAGTGTTAGTACAATTTTTAATGATGTGTCCAAACTCCCCACACTTAAAACACATTCTCCTCTCAACAAACTTAGGAGAATCCGATCGGCGAACAGATGTCGAACCTATAGAACCTGAGGTACTTGCCTTTTCATCACACCCGTTTGTATCTTGAATGTAATTGTTTTGACTGTTACGTTTTAAAATCTTGACTTGTTGGACGAAATCGGTGTTTGATGTGACACCCCAGGAAAACCATGCAACTTAACTAGCTTCCTCAGTGAGTACGTACCCAATTTCGGGACGGAATTTCTTTTAAGTTGGGGATAATGTGACAACTCGTATTTCGAACCCACTTTTGTGTAACGTTACGTGATTATGTGAACTCTATTTGAATAACATGTTATACGTGCCTTGTGTGAAATTGTGAATGTTTGTTTATATGCTTTCATGATCCGATGGCACAAGCCCACTCGGGCTTTACACTTGGACTCGAGACCTTTAGGGCAGCCCAAGTGAGGGTTCGGCCCATCCCTCCCTTAACCGAATTATACCTAGAGTGTTAGTAACATTCTCACAACTTGCAACATTAGGAAAACACACACAAACCCTAGAAAACACACTTTCTCTCTCTCTCTCTCTCTCGACTCGGAACCAAGGCAGCCGAACACCCCTTTCCATCGAAGCTTTTGGATTCGGATCATTCCCTTCATCATCTTGGTTAGTAGTATGTTTACCGATTGCAAGTTTTATATGTATGTTTAGATGATGATATTATTGTTAATCGGATTACATGATCGGTTAGGATTTATGCTAGTGACTCGGTTCATATGTTGTATGATATGTTGTATGCATGATAACCGGATCGAAGTTTACTATCCTTGTTATTGTTCTTGTTGTAAATCGGATTGGCTGCATGATGGACCGAATTCTTGTTAATCGGCTGTGATGAGCGGTGGTACTCCGCGGGTGGATTTTGGGGGTGTGACAGATTGGTATCAGAGCCATTGGTTATAGAGAACTTGGTTTTAATATGGAAAAAAACATTTTATTAAAACCAGACTATAACCAGAATAGTGCTCTCAACGATCCACAACGACGCTTCGCTCCACGTGCAAGACTCGACATCCTAGGTAATATGATTCATGTTTATATTGCCTACTTGCTAGATTATATGGAACTTTGCTCGTAGTATGTTTAGATACACATGACACTATTGCATGAGAATACCTATGTGCTTACACTCTTCTGCCATCGCACTACTCGCGAACCATTCTCACTTATGCTACTTTTACAATGAAGATCATGTCTGGACGAATTAACATGACTCAAGCCCAGTTGACGGCTCTCATTAACGAACAAGTTGCTGCGGCATTTGCAGCCGCACAAGCAGGAGGTATATCCTGTAGTTATAACTCACATTAGGATCTCTAAATCCTACACTCCTAAACCAACTCTCGTGTTTAAACTTTGCCCTATTCGTACACAATAGGTCAGCACGCACAGCAACCAGTTTGCACTTTCAAGAACTTCATGGACTGTCGTCCAAGTACGTTCAGTGGCACGGAAGGAGCAGTGGGACTACTCCATTGGTTCGATGTCACACCCCCAAAATCCACACGCGGAGTACCACCGCTTGGAGGCGTGACATGACCAGGATCAAGCCACCAATCATATTGAACATATAAATAAATTGTAAAAGTTTCCATCAATACGAAAGGTGTTTATCAAAACCAACAAAAGTAAATATAGCGGAAGCATTAATGTAGAAACCCAACATAGGTGTTAATGTATGAAAAGTAATAAGTGTTTGTTCACGATCCAATTCCCACAACGACCTGCTCCTCCTTGTGCAAGCTCCTTTAGTAGCTAAGGTCCTGCAAGGCATGCAGCAGAGAGTCAACAACTAGTTGAGCGAGTTCACAGTAAGTAAAAGCATAACAGTAAGTCCGTATATAACATGTGGCTCTACTGGGCCAATAATGGTTTCTATTGGTGGGGTGTCACACCCCCAAAATCCACCTGCGGAGTATCACCGCTTGGGAGCGTGACTGACCAGGATCAAGCCACCAATCATATAGAACATTGTATAAAGTAAAAGTAATTGCAATATAAACCAAACCAAATCCATATGAAAGGTGTTTCCAAAACATAAGTAAGATATCATTGTTTAGCGGAAGCGTATTATTAGAAATCCCATAGTAAATAAGTATCAAATCTCAAAAGTGTTTAACAAGATAATCACGATCCAAGCCCCACAACGACCAGCTTCTCCGTGTGCAAGCTCCATATACCTAACGACCTGCAAGGCATGTAACAGAGGATCAACAACTTGTTGAGCGAGTTCACAGAAAGTAAATGCGTAATAGTAAGTTCGTATGTAACAGGTGGCTCTACTGGGCCGTTAGTACGTTCTATTGGTGGGGGCTTCCCATGTTGTATAACCACTAGACTACTCGTAACCATAGGTATCCTTCACAACCGAGGACAGTGAATAGCATAAGTATGTGTCCTGCACGACCGAGGACAGTGGTGTGGTAGTCTAGTATTAGTATCAGTACGTATCCATTCAATCATATTCCTTCAATCCCATTCCCAAGCCCTTGGGAATCCCATGCCTTAGTAAGGGTGTGAACTCACCTTGGTTTGCTCGGTATGCTAGGTTATGCACTCACAAGTAATCAATCAAGTCCTATTGTATGCACATATAACAAATCAGTTCATGTTCGCAATGATACGCATGTAATCTATGTCACAAGGCGTTCGACAGTTATCATCATGTATCAAATAAATAACTAATCACATTTATGCAGCTTGAGCTTACAATCAGAGTTGTTCTTAGACGTTTTAATTCAGATATTCATCAACAGTCTTAGTAACTGAAATCGTATTACATCATTGTCCAAGATTACAGAACTAGCATGCATAAGATAGTTTACATACGTAACAGTGTTATTACATCAAACAGTGTCATCATGCTAACAGACAATGAAACTCAGCCTAGGTTAACAAAGCATGGGGGTTAGCATATTGAACAACCTTGGATATCACTTATCTACAAAAGTCGGACAACCTTATGCACATAATTTCATAAAATTCGGACAGGGAGTGGGGGTTTGGGTCATGAAACTCGGACAAGGGGGTAAGGGTAAACAACCCTTACAAACTCGGACCACATGTGTTCACTTTGCAAACTCGGACCAAGGGGAAACATGGCCACAAACTCGGACAAGGGGTCCCCCTTTAAACTCGGACTACCCTTCACATATACAAATTCGGACCATCTTATTTTCATTAAACTCGGGCCATTTGATTTTCATTAAACTCGGCCTTATATTGATATAACAAACTCGGATCATTTGATTTTATTAAACTCGGGTCTTATATTGATACAACAAACTCGGATCATTTGATTTTTCATTAAACTCGGGCCATTTGATTTTCATTAAACTCAGGCATAGATTCATCAATAAACTCAGACAGTCAATAATACGTGAATTTCAATACAGTGTCAAAAGAATCAAGTCAGTTACGTTTTGATTTCTAATCATGATCATAAAACCCTAACACATATTCATATTCTTGCATCGCAGAATTCATATTCAATCACTCGATTTAATCAACAACAAACAATCCTTTCACAAATCATCTATCGGAAATACAACTTATCATACTCAATACTCTATAATCAGAAGCCATAAACACAGAAGCATTATTTGTAAAACTAGGGTTTTCAAGAGTTTACAAGAATCAAGAATCGATACAATCAAATAATCACAAACATGAATCATTTACCTTGTGTTGATTCTAGAGAAAGAGAGTAATCAAACTTGTGGTGCCTTGCCAATGATTTGGTGATGATTGCTAGGAGGATTAGAGAGTTACAAGTACGTGTTTTGATTTTGAGAGAATGATTAGTGAAAAGGGGATTAGGGTTAAGTATAATTAAGTTCACTAATGGCCCTCTACACCCTTAACTAATATATTTTACAATAGTACACCATTTCAAGTAGTTTCGCAGTTTCACCACCAAATTTACACATTTGACAAGTTTATCACAATTAACACATAGTCATGCACAATCACACAACACACTTCTTTGTATCAAAACATATACAATTCCATAACAACTAATTGTGAAATCCATCGACTAAATAATACAAGATCGTGCAATAAATGTGAAATAGAAATCTTGGAATTTCGAGTTGTCACATTATCCCCAACTTAAAAGAAATTTCGTCCCGAAATTTGGTACGCACTCACTGAGGAAGCTAGGTAAGTCGTAGTGTTCACTGGTTTTCCTGGGGTGTCACATCATCCCCCTGTTGATTTGGAATTTCGTCCCGAAATTCAGTAGTAGTAGCTTCAGCCTCAGTAGTGGATGCATTGGTTTCGAATAACTGGGGGTACTTTTCTTTCATCTGGTCTTCGCGTTCCCAGGTGTACTCTGGGCCACGTCGGGAGTTCCAACGAACTCGAACAAGAGGGATTCTCTTGTGTTTGAGGACCTTAACATCCCGGTCCGTGATTTCAACTGGTTCCTCGACGAACTGCAACCGCTCGTCGATAGTGAGTTCCTTAAAAGGAACTATGAGGGTCTCATCTGACAGGCACTTCTTCAGATTTGACACGTGAAATACATTGTGAACTGCACCGAGTTCAGCTGGTAGATTCAGTCTGTAGGCTACTGGGCCTATTCTTTCAGTGATTTCGAACGGTCCAACATATCGTGGATTGAGTTTGCCTCGTTTACCAAATCGTACCACACCCTTCCAGGGTGAGACTTTTAATAAAACCCGGTCCCCGACCTGAAATTCCAATGGCCTCTTACGCTTATCCGCGTAGGCCTTCTGACGGTCGCGTGCTGCCGCCATGCGTTGTCGTATCTGAGCAATCTTTTCTGTGGCGTCCACTACAATCTCTGGACCCGTGATCTGACTATCCCCCACCTCTGCCCAACAGAGAGGTGACCGGCATTTACGTCCGTACAATGCCTCGAATGGGGCGGCTTGAATGCTGGTGTGGTAACTGTTATTGTATGAAAACTCCACTAAAGGGAGGTGCTTTTCCCAGCCGTTGCCGAAATCGATAACACACGCTCGAAGCATGTCTTCAAGTGTTTGAATCGTGCGCTCAGACTGCCCATCCGTCTGAGGGTGATATGCTGTGCTCATGTCTAAACGAGAGCCAAACGCTTTGTGCATCGCTTGCCATAGCTCTGACGTGAATCGTGCATCCCGATCCGAAATGATGGAGGTGGGCACCCCGTGCCTCGAAACAACTTCTTTGAGATAAATGTCTGCGAGAGTGGAGAACTTATCCGTTTCCTTTATAGCTAGGAAGTGTGCAGACTTGGTGAGTCGATCCACGATTACCCATATTGTATCGTTCCCACGCTGAGATCTCGGTAGGCCTGTAACGAAATCCATGGAAATTTCTTCCCATTTCCATTGAGGTATCTTAGGCTGTTGAAGTAGGCCTGCAGGTTTCTGATATTCAAACTTGACTCTTGCACAGGTCAAGCACTTGCCAACATAGGTGGCGATGTGGGCTTTCATACTTGGCCACCAGTATGTTGTTTTGATGTCGTGGTACATTTTATCCGACCCTGGGTGTACCGAGTAGCGAGACTTGTGCGCTTCGTCCATCACAAGCTCTCGTAGACCGCCATAAAGTGGGACCCAAATACGCCCCGTTACATAGTAGGCGCCGTCTTCCTTTTGCTCCATTCGTTGCCTTGAACCGCGTAAGGCTTCAGCCATGACATTCTCGGGCTTCAATGCTTCCACCTGAGCATCTCGTATCTGTGCAGGAAGACTAGACTGGATGGTGAGCTGTAAAGCTCGTACGCGTCTAGGTAGAGTGTCTTTTCGACTGAGAGCGTCAGCCACAACATTGGCCTTGCCTGGATGGTACTTGATGGCGCATTCGTAATCATTAAGCAGTTCGACCCATCGTCGTTGACGCATATTCAATTCCTTCTGCTTGAAGATATGCTCGAGACTCCTGTGATCGGTGTAAATTGTGCACTTGGTACCGTACAGGTAGTGTCGCCATATCTTAAGCGCAAAAACAACAGCTCCCAGCTCTAAATCGTGCGTCGTGTAGTTCCGTTCATGAACCTTGAGTTGACGAGAGGCGTAGGCAATAACTTTATCCCGCTGCATCAATACGCAACCAAGCCCCTGTATCGATGCGTCACAATAAACCACGAAGTCATCCGTGCCCTCGGGCAGTGAGAGGATAGGTGCGCTGCATAGTCTATCCTTCAGGTACTGAAAAGCAGTTTCCTGCGTATTACCCCATCTGTAAACAACACCTTTCTGTGTTAGCATAGTAAGCGGCTGCGCGATCTTGGAGAAGTCTTTGATAAATCGCCTGTAGTAACCCGCCAAACCCAAGAATTGGCGTATTTCTGTTGGTGTTCGCGGTGCTGGCCAATTCCTGATCGAATCTACCTTGGATGGATCGACATGAATCCCATCCTTATTCACCACATGGCCTAAGAAGTGGACTTCATGAAGCCAGAAGTCGCATTTTGAAAACTTTGCGTACAGTTGCTCCTTTCGAAGAAGTTCCAAGATAAGACGTAAGTGCTGCTCGTGTTCCTCCTGACTCTTGGAGTAGATCAGAATGTCGTCGATGAAGACAATGACGAACTTGTCAAGATAAGGTTTGCACACCCTGTTCATAAGATCCATGAAGACTGCAGGCGCGTTCGTAAGCCCGAATGGCATGACCAGAAACTCGTAATGGTCGTAGCGAGTTCTGAATGCTGTCTTGGAGACGTCCTCATCCCGGACTCTCAGCTGATGGTAACCTGACCTCAAGTCTATCTTAGAGTAATAACACGACCCTTGCAACTGGTAGAATAGGTCATCTATGCGTGGAAGAGGATAACGGTTCTTCACCGTCACCTTGTTGAGTTCACGGTAGTCGATGCACATTCTGAACGTACCGTCTTTCTTCTTCACAAATAACACTGGAGCTCCCCAAGGCGAAGAGCTTGGACGAATAAAGCCCTTTTCCAAGAGCTCTTGCAGTTGCTTCGACAGTTCTTCCAGTTCGGTTGTTGCTAAACGATACGGTGCGCGGGCTATAGGTGCTGCTCCAGGAGCCAACTCAATCTGAAACTCGACTTGACGATGAGGCGGTAAACCGGGTAAGTCTTCAGGAAACACCTGAGGGAAGTTACGTACAACTGGAATATCCTCCAGCTTCTTTTCCTTTGCTGATGCATCAGTAACAAGAGCCAAAATGGCTGTGTGCCCTTTACGCAAACATTTCTGCGCCTTCAAGTAAGAGATGATGCCAACCACAGCACCACTCTTGTCGCCTTGAACTTCGAGAGGTTCTTGACTAGAGCGAGGAATACGAATAACTTTTTCCTTGCATATTTGCGGCTTTTTTATTTTTGATGATGGCGGTTGAAGATTATGGTTATGTTTTGCTTTGGTTTTGTCTACTAGATGTCGTGTCTTGATGTATAGTAGACTAGGTTATGGGGTGATATAGGTATTTGGTTTTTTGTTCTACATATATGGGCCATGTCCTGTATATGAACTAGTGTGGAACACATCCTCACTACTTGTACTTATTTGCGGTTGCATTTTAATAGATTCACCGGGGTAACCCTTTACCCAAAAAAAAAGATCTCCGCGTGATGTTGGGATAACCAATCCATACCGATGACGACGTCGAAACTACCCAAAACTATGGGTATGAGATCAATCGAGAATGTCTGACCCGCTAGAACAATATTACAACCCTTGACCACATGTGCGGCTTCTACACTTTTACCATTGGCTAGTTCTACGACGTGTTTGGTGTTTAAGGGTGTTGGTGTACGTTTTAACAATTTACTCATTTTCAATGACATATAACTTGTATCAGCACCCGAATCAAATAAGACAGTAACGTATATATCGTCGAGAAGGAACTTACCCATAACCACATTGGGATCATTCACTGCATCTCCTCGACCCAACACAAAAGCACGACCACGAGCTTCATTGCCGTTGTTGTTGTTGTTTCCACCATTGTTGTTGTTGTTGCCATTACCCTGATTGTTGTTATGGTTGTTGTTCTGGTTCCTGTTCAGCTGAGGGCAGTGCCTTTTGAAGTGACCCTCTGCACCGCAATGAAAACACCCTTTGTTGCCCTGCTGCTGATTCTGCTGTGCTTGGGGCTGCTGCTGATTCTGGTTCGCAGGTCGAGAGCTTCTACAATCTTTGGCCTCATGACCCATCTTGAGGCATCTTTGACAACGACCCTTATTACACTGGCCACTGTGATGTTTGTTGCAGGTGTTACACTTCGGGAGGTTTCCTCGATATCCTCCCTGTCTATGGCTGCCTGAGGAGTGCTGACTGGGACTCTGGTAACTGTCTGTCTTTCGTTGCTGAGCTTGTGACTGCACTGAAGCTGATCCCTTGCTAGAATCCCCATCCCATTTTCTCTTACTTTCACTGGGAGTAGCAAGTGTAGTAGAAGCAGTAGCGGTAGCAGTAGCGCTGATACGCTTTGGCAGTCTGTTCTGATCCACTGCCTGATCGGTGATGCGGTGAGCGAGGCGCTGAATAGCCTGAAGGTCGTCAAGATTGGCCGATGTTACATGGCTCTGGATTTCTGGTGCCAAACCCTTGAGATACAACTCAATACGCTTGTATGGAGGGTCCACCATAGTTGGACATAGCACAGCCAACTCGTTCGATCTCTTGGTATAAGCTTCGATCTCTGACCCAACCATTTTCAAGTGATACAGTTCATCCTCCAGCTTGTGAATGTCTTCACGAGTGCAATACTCCCTTTTGATCAATTCCTTGAAATCATTCCAAGGGGTGGCGTTAGCAGCTGCCAACCCTAGGATCTGTACTTGCGCGTTCCACCAAGTCAACGCGATCCCTTCCAAAGTACCAGTGGCAAACTTAACCCTGCGAGCCTCAGGGCATTCACACATCTCGAACACAGACTCGAGCTTTTCAAACCAGTAGAGGAGTCCAACTGCTCCTTCAGTGCCACTGAACGTGCTAGGACGACAATCCATAAAGTTCTTGAAAGTGCAAACTGGTTGCTGAGCGTGCTGACCTATTGTGTATGAATAGGACAAAGTTAAATACGAGAATTTATGTAGGATCTAAAGATCCTAGTATGTGTCTATACTGCAGGGTATACTACCTGCTTGAGCAGCTGCAAGTGCCGCAGCAACTTGAGCCTGAACAAGAGCCTCTAGCTGGGCTTGAGTCATGTTGATTCGTCCGGCCATTGATCTTCACATCAAAAGCAACATAGGTGAGAGAGGTTCGCGAATAGTGCGATGACAGAAGAGTGTAAGCACACAAGTGTTCTTAAGCAATAACAAGTAGTGAGCAAAGTAATGTAAGCATACTACGAGCAAAGTTCTATGCAATTCTAGCATGTAGGCAATAAACATAAACCTTATTACCTAGGATGTTGAGTCTTGCACGTGGAGCGAAGCGTCGTTGTGGATCGTTGAGAGCACTGTTCTGGTTATAGTCTGGTTTTAATAAAAACGTTTTCCCATATTAAAACCAAGTTCTCTATAACCAATGGCTCTGATACCAATCTGTCACACCCCCAAAATCCACCTGCGGAGTATCACCGCTTGGGAGCGTGACTGACCAGGATCAAGCCACCAATCATATAGAACATTGTATAAAGTAAAAGTAATTGCAATATAAACCAAACCAAATCCATATGAAAGGTGTTTCCAAAACATAAGTAAGATATCATTGTTTAGCGGAAGCGTATTATTAGAAATCCCATAGTAAATAAGTATCAAATCTCAAAAGTGTTTAACAAGATAATCACGATCCAAGCCCCACAACGACCAGCTTCTCCGTGTGCAAGCTCCATATACCTAACGACCTGCAAGGCATGTAACAGAGGATCAACAACTTGTTGAGCGAGTTCACAGAAAGTAAATGCGTAATAGTAAGTTCGTATGTAACAGGTGGCTCTACTGGGCCGTTAGTACGTTCTATTGGTGGGGGCTTCCCATGTTGTATAACCACTAGACTACTCGTAACCATAGGTATCCTTCACAACCGAGGA
This sequence comes from Helianthus annuus, assembly GCF_002127325.2. Lineage (NCBI taxonomy): Eukaryota > Viridiplantae > Streptophyta > Magnoliopsida > Asterales > Asteraceae > Helianthus > Helianthus annuus. The sequence goes on from NC_035448.2 coordinate 89,503,182, forward strand.
TAGTAATAAACATAAGTATCCTTCACATCCGAGGATAGTAATAAGTATAAGTATCCTTCACATCCGAGGATAGTAATAAGTATAGGTATCCTACACAACCGAGGATAGTGGTAAGTATAAGTATCCTTCACAACCGAGGATAGTGGTAAGTATAAGTCTACGTAGATTGTAAGTATGTGTCCTGCACAACCGAGGACAGTGAATAGCATAAGTATGTGTCCTGCACGACCGAGGACAGTGGTGTGGTAGTCTAGTATTAGTATCAGTACGTATCCATTCAATCATATTCCTTCAATCCCATTCCCAAGCCCTTGGGAATCCCATGCCTTAGTAAGGGTGTGAACTCACCTTGGTTTGCTCGGTATGCTAGGTTATGCACTCACAAGTAATCAATCAAGTCCTATTGTATGCACATATAACAAATCAGTTCATGTTCGCAATGATACGCATGTAATCTATGTCACAAGGCGTTCGACAGTTATCATCATGTATCAAATAAATAACTAATCACATTTATGCAGCTTGAGCTTACAATCAGAGTTGTTCTTAGACGTTTTAATTCAGATATTCATCAACAGTCTTAGTAACTGAAATCGTATTACATCATTGTCCAAGATTACAGAACTAGCATGCATAAGATAGTTTACATACGTAACAGTGTTATTACATCAAACAGTGTCATCATGCTAACAGACAATGAAACTCAGCCTAGGTTAACAAAGCATGGGGGTTAGCATATTGAACAACCTTGGATATCACTTATCTACAAAAGTCGGACAACCTTATGCACATAATTTCATAAAATTCGGACAGGGAGTGGGGGTTTGGGTCATGAAACTCGGACAAGGGGGTAAGGGTAAACAACCCTTACAAACTCGGACCACATGTGTTCACTTTGCAAACTCGGACCAAGGGGAAACATGGCCACAAACTCGGACAAGGGGTCCCCCTTTAAACTCGGACTACCCTTCACATATACAAATTCGGACCATCTTATTTTCATTAAACTCGGGCCATTTGATTTTATTAAACTCGGGCCTTATATTGATACAACAAACTCGGATCATTTGATTTTTCATTAAACTCGGGCCATTTGATTTTCATTAAACTCAGGCATAGATTCATCAATAAACTCAGACAGTCAATAATACGTGAATTTCAATACAGCGTCAAAAGAATCAAGTCAGTTACGTTTTGATTTCTAATCATGATCATAAAACCCTAACACATATTCATATTCTTGCATCGCAGAATTCATATTCAATCACTCGATTTAATCAACAACAAACAATCCTTTCACAAATCATCTATCGGAAATACAACTTATCATACTCAATACTCTATAATCAGAAGCCATAAACACAGAAGCATTATTTGTAAAACTAGGGTTTTCAAGAGTTTACAAGAATCAAGAATCGATACAATCAAATAATCACAAACATGAATCATTTACCTTGTGTTGATTCTAGAGAAAGAGAGTAATCAAACTTGTGGTGCCTTGCCAATGATTTGGTGATGATTGCTAGGAGGATTAGAGAGTTACAAGTACGTGTTTTGATTTTGAGAGAATGATTAGTGAAAAGGGGATTAGGGTTAAGTATAATTAAGTTCACTAATGGCCCTCTACACCCTTAACTAATATATTTTACAATAGTACACCATTTCAAGTAGTTTCGCAGTTTCACCACCAAATTTACACATTTGACAAGTTTATCACAATTAACACATAGTCATGCACAATCACACAACACACTTCTTTGTATCAAAACATATACAATTCCATAACAACTAATTGTGAAATCCATCGACTAAATAATACAAGATCGTGCAATAAATGTGAAATAGAAATCTTGGAATTTCGAGTTGTCACATTATCCCCAACTTAAAAGAAATTTCGTCCCGAAATTTGGTACGCACTCACTGAGGAAGCTAGGTAAGTCGTAGTGTTCACTGGTTTTCCTGGGGTGTCACATCATCCCCCCGTTGATTTGGAATTTCGTCCCGAAATTCAGTAGTAGTATCTTCAGCCTCAGTAGTGGATGCATTGGTTTCGAATAACTGGGGGTACTTTTCTTTCATCTGGTCTTCGCGTTCCCAGGTGTACTCTGGGCCACGTCGGGAGTTCCAACGAACTCGAACAAGAGGGATTCTCTTGTGTTTGAGGACCTTAACATCCCGGTCCGTGATTTCAACTGGTTCCTCGACGAACTGCAACCGCTCGTCGATAGTGAGTTCCTTAAAAGGAACTATGAGGGTCTCATCTGACAGGCACTTCTTCAGATTTGACACGTGAAATACATTGTGAACTGCACCGAGTTCAGCTGGTAGATTCAGTCTGTAGGCTACTGGGCCTAGGCCTATTCTTTCAGTGATTTCGAACGGTCCAACATACCGTGGATTGAGTTTGCCTCGTTTACCAAATCGTACCACACCCTTCCAGGGTGAGACTTTTAATAAAACCCGGTCCCCGACCTGAAATTCCAATGGCCTCTTACGCTTATCCGCGTAGGCCTTCTGACGGTCGCGTGCTGCCGCCATGCGTTGTCGTATCTGAGCAATCTTTTCTGTGGCGTCCACTACAATCTCTGGACCCGTGATCTGACTATCCCCACCTCTGCCCAACAGAGAGGTGACCGGCATTTACGTCCGTACAATGCCTCGAATGGGGCGGCTTGAATGCTGGTGTGGTAACTGTTATTGTATGAAAACTCCACTAAAGGGAGGTGCTTTTCCCAGCCGTTGCCGAAATCGATAACACACGCTCGAAGCATGTCTTCAAGTGTTTGAATCGTGCGCTCAGACTGCCCATCCGTCTGAGGGTGATATGCTGTGCTCATGTCTAAACGAGAGCCAAACGCTTTGTGCATCGCTTGCCATAGCTCTGAGTGAATCGTGCATCCCGATCCGAAATGATGGAGGTGGGCACCCCGTGCCTCGAAACAACTTCTTTGAGATAAATGTCTGCGAGAGTGGAGAACTTATCCGTTTCCTTTATAGCTAGGAAGTGTGCAGACTTGGTGAGTCGATCCACGATTACCCATATTGTATCGTTCCCACGCTGAGATCTCGGTAGGCCTGTAACGAAATCCATGGAAATTTCTTCCCATTTCCATTGAGGTATCTTAGGCTGTTGAAGTAGGCCTGCAGGTTTCTGATATTCAACCTTGACTCTTGCACAGGTCAAGCACTTGCCAACATAGGTGGCGATGTGGGCTTTCATACTTGGCCACTAGTATGTTGTTTTGATGTCGTGGTACATTTTATCCGACCCTGGGTGTACCGAGTAACGAGACTTGTGCGCTTCGTCCATCACAAGCTCTCGTAGACCGCCATAAAGTGGGACCCAAATACGCCCCGTTACATAGTAGGCGCCGTCTTCCTTTTGCTCCATTCGTTGCCTTGAACCGCGTAAGGCTTCAGCCATGACATTCTCGGGCTTCAATGCTTCCACCTGAGCATCTCGTATCTGTGCAGGAAGACTAGACTGGATGGTGAGCTGTAAAGCTCGTACGCGTCTAGGTAGAGTGTCTTTTCGACTGAGAGCGTCAGCCACAACATTGGCCTTGCCTGGATGGTACTTGATGGCGCATTCGTAATCATTAAGCAGTTCGACCCATCGTCGTTGACGCATATTCAATTCTTTCTGCTTGAAGATATGCTCGAGACTCCTGTGATCGGTGTAAATTGTGCACTTGGTACCGTACAGGTAGTGTCGCCATATCTTAAGCGCAAAAACAACAGCTCCCAGCTCTAAATCGTGCGTCGTGTAGTTCCGTTCATGAACCTTGAGTTGACGAGAGGCGTAGGCAATAACTTTATCCCGCTGCATCAATACGCAACCAAGCCCCTGTATCGATGCGTCACAATAAACCACGAAGTCATCCGTGCCCTCGGGCAGTGAGAGGATAGGTGCGCTGCATAGTCTATCCTTCAGGTACTGAAAAGCAGTTTCCTGCGTATTACCCCATCTGTAAACAACACCTTTCTGTGTTAGCATAGTAAGCGGCTGCGCGATCTTGGAGAAGTCTTTGATAAATCGCCTGTAGTAACCCGCCAAACCCAAGAATTGGCGTATTTCTGTTGGTGTTCGCGGTGCTGGCCAATTCCTGATCGAATCTACCTTGGATGGATCGACATGAATCCCATCCTTATTCACCACATGGCCTAAGAAGTGGACTTCATGAAGCCAGAAGTCGCATTTTGAAAACTTTGCGTACAGTTGCTCCTTTCGAAGAAGTTCCAAGATAAGACGTAAGTGCTGCTCGTGTTCCTCCTGACTCTTGGAGTAGATCAGAATGTCGTCGATGAAGACAATGACGAACTTGTCAAGATAAGGTTTGCACACCCTGTTCATAAGATCCATGAAGACTGCAGGCGCATTCGTAAGCCCGAATGGCATGACCAGAAACTCGTAATGGCCGTAGCGAGTTCTGAATGCTGTCTTGGAGACGTCCTCATCCCGGACTCTCAGCTGATGGTAACCTGACCTCAAGTCTATCTTAGAGTAATAACACGACCCTTGCAACTGGTAGAATAGGTCATCTATGCGTGGAAGAGGATAACGGTTCTTCACCGTCACCTTGTTGAGTTCACGGTAGTCGATGCACATTCTGAACGTACCGTCTTTCTTCTTCACAAATAACACTGGAGCTCCCCAAGGCGAAGAGCTTGGACGAATAAAGCCCTTTTCCAAGAGCTCTTGCAGTTGCTTCGACAGTTCTTCCAGTTCGGTTGGAGCTAAACGATACGGTGCGCGGGCTATAGGTGCTGCTCCAGGAGCCAACTCAATCTGAAACTCGACTTGACGATGAGGCGGTAAACCGGGTAAGTCTTCAGGAAACACCTGAGGGAAGTTACGTACAACTGGAATATCCTCCAGCTTCTTTTCCTTTGCTGATGCATCAGTAACAAGAGCCAAAATGGTTGTGTGCCCTTTACGCAAACATTTCTACGCCTTCAAGTAAGAGATGATGCCAACCACAGCACCACTCTTGTCGCCTTGAACTTCGAGAGGTTCTTGACTAGAGCGAGGAATACGAATAACTTTTTCCTTGCATAAGATCTCCGCGTGATGTTGGGATAACCAATCCATACCGATGACGACGTCGAAACTACCCAAAACTATGGGTATGAGATCAATCGAGAATGTCTGACCCGCTAGAACAATATTACAACCCTTGACCACATGTGCGGCTTCTACACTTTTACCATTGGCTAGTTCTACGACGTGTTTGGTGTTTAAGGGTGTTGGTGTACGTTTTAACAATTTACTCATTTTCAATGACATATAACTTGTATCAGCACCCGAATCAAATAAGACAGTAACGTATATATCGTCGAGAAGGAACTTACCCATAACCACATTGGGATCATTCACTGCATCTCCTCGACCCAACACAAAAGCACGACCACGAGCTTCATTGCCGTTGTTGTTGTTGTTTCCACCATTGTTGTTGTTGTTGCCATTACCCTGATTGTTGTTATGGTTGTTGTTCTGGTTCCTGTTCAGCTGAGGGCAGTGCCTTTTGAAGTGACCCTCTGCACCGCAATGAAAACACCCTTTGTTGCCCTGCTGCTGATTCTGCTGTGCTTGGGGCTGCTGCTGATTCTGGTTCGCAGGTCGAGAGCTTCTACAATCTTTGGCCTCATGACCCATCTTGAGGCATCTTTGACAACGACCCTTATTACACTGGCCACTGTGATGTTTGTTGCAGGTGTTACACTTCGGGAGGTTTCCTCGATATCCTCCCTGTCTATGGCTACCTGAGGAGTGCTGACTGGGACTCTGGTAACTGTCTGTCTTTCGTTGCTGAGCTTGTGACTGCACTGAAGCTGATCCCTTGCTAGAATCCCCATCCCATTTTCTCTTACTTTCACTGGGAGTAGCAAGTGTAGTAGAAGCAGTAGCGGTAGCAGTAGCGCTGATACGCTTTGGCAGTCTGTTCTGATCCACTCCCTGATCGGTGATGCGGTGAGCGAGGCGCTGAATAGCCTGAAGGTCGTCAAGATTGGCCGATGTTACATGGCTCTGGATTTCTGGTGCCAAACCCTTGAGATACAACTCAATACGCTTGTATGGAGGGTCCACCATAGTTGGACATAGCACAGCCAACTCGTTCGATCTCTTGGTATAAGCTTCGATCTCTGACCCAACCATTTTCAAGTGATACAGTTCATCCTCCAGCTTGTGAATGTCTTCACGAGTGCAATACTCCCTTTTGATCAATTCCTTGAAATCATTCCAAGGGGTGGCGTTAGCAGCTGCCAACCCTAGGATCTGTACTTGCGCGTTCCACCAAGTCAACGCGATCCCTTCCAAAGTACCAGTGGCAAACTTAACCCTGCGAGCCTCAGGGCATTCACACATCTCGAACACAGACTCGAGCTTTTCAAACCAGTAGAGGAGTCCAACTGCTCCTTCAGTGCCACTGAACGTGCTAGGACGACAATCCATAAAGTTCTTGAAAGTGCAAACTGGTTGCTGAGCGTGCTGACCTATTGTGTATGAATAGGACAAAGTTAAATACGAGAATTTATGTAGGATCTAAAGATCCTAGTATGTGTCTATACTGCAGGGTATACTACCTGCTTGAGCAGCTGCAAGTGCCGCAGCAACTTGAGCCTGAACAAGAGCCTCTAGCTGGGCTTGAGTCATGTTGATTCGTCCGGCCATTGATCTTCACATCAAAAGCAACATAGGTGAGAGAGGTTCGCGAATAGTGCGATGACAGAAGAGTGTAAGCACACAAGTGTTCTTAAGCAATAACAAGTAGTGAGCAAAGTAATGTAAGCATACTACGAGCAAAGTTCTATGCAATTCTAGCATGTAGGCAATAAACATAAACCTTATTACCTAGGATGTTGAGTCTTGCACGTGGAGCGAAGCGTCGTTGTGGATCGTTGAGAGCACTGTTCTGGTTATAGTCTGGTTTTAATAAAAACGTTTTCCCATATTAAAACCAAGTTCTCTATAACCAATGGCTCTGATACCAATCTGTCACACCCCCAAAATCCACCTGCGGAGTATCACCGCTTGGGAGCGTGACTGACCAGGATCAAGCCACCAATCATATAGAACATTGTATAAAGTAAAAGTAATTGCAATATAAACCAAACCAAATCCATATGAAAGGTGTTTCCAAAACATAAGTAAGATATCATTGTTTAGCGGAAGCGTATTATTAGAAATCCCATAGTAAATAAGTATCAAATCTCAAAAGTGTTTAACAAGATAATCACGATCCAAGCCCCACAACGCACGGTGAAATACGCCACTGGTACCTTGGAAGGAATTGCGCTAACTTGGTGGAACGCGCAAGTTCAGATTTTAGGGTTGTCAGCTGCTAACGCCACCCCTTGGAACGAGTTCAAGGAACTGATCAAATGAGAATACTGCACGCGGGATGACATCCACAAGTTGGAAGATGAGTTTTACCATCTGAAAATGACGGGGTCGGAAATCGAAGCCTATACGAAACGGTCGAACGAACTGGCCATCTTGTGTCCAACCATGGTGGACCCTCCAATCAAGCGTATCGAATTGTACCTCAAGGGTCTAGCCTCAGAGATTCAGAGCCATGTTACATCGGCAAACCTTGACAATATCCAAGACATCCAGCGTCTTGCTCATCGCCTTACGGATCAGGCAGTGGAACAGAACAAGCTGCCCAAGCGCATCAGTGCAACTACCACTCCAGCTACTACTTCTGCTACACCCAACGATAACAAAAGAAAATGGGATGGGGATTCCAGCAGGGGATCAGTTTCCGTTCAGTCTCAAGCACAGCAGCGCAAGACAAATGACTACCAGAATCCGAGTCAGCAATCATCAGGCAGTCAGGGGCAGGGTGGATATCGGGGATTTCACCCACTATGTAATAAGTGTAACAAACACCACAGTGGACGGTGTCGCAAGGAACGTTGTCAGAGATGCCTCAAGTTAGGGCATGAAGCTAAAGACTGCAGGAGTGCGCGACCTGCGAATCAGAACCAGCAACTACAACTACCAGCTCCACAGAACCAACAGCAGCAACCATAGCGTGGAAACCAGGGGTGTTTCCAGTGTGGGGCAGAAGGTCATTTCAAACGTGATTGTCCCTAATTGAACCAGAACCAGAATCGCAACAACAATCACCAGGGAAATGGGAACAACAACAATGGAGGAAACAACAACAACAATGGCAACGAGGCTCGAGGTCGTGCTTTCGTGCTAGGTCAGGGCGACGCAAGGAACGATCCCAATGTGGTTATGGGTAAGTTTCTTCTCGACGATATTTATGTTACTGTTTTGTTTGATTCGGGTGCGGATACGAGTTATATATCTTTGAAAGTGAGTAAATTGTTAAAACGTGCACCAACACCCCTAAACACCAAACATGTAGTAGAATTAGCTAATGGTAAGAGTCTAGAAGCCACGCAGGTAGTCAGGGGTTGTAATATTGTTTTAGCCGGTCAAGCGTTCTCCATCGACCTTATTCCCATAGTCTTGGGAAGCTTCGATATCGTTATTGGGATGGATTGGTTGTCCTAACATCAGGCAGAAATCTTATGCAGCGAGAAGATCGTACGTATTCCTCGTTCTAGTCAAGAACCTCTCGAAGTTCAAGGCGACAGGAGTGGTGCTGTGGTTGGCATCATCTCTTTCTTGAAGGCTCAGAAATGTTTACGAAAGGGTCACACCGCTATTTTGGCACTCGTTACTGATGCATCAGCGAGGGAAAAGAGATTAGAGGACATTCCAGTTGTACGCGACTTTCCTCAAGTGTTTCCTGAAGATTTACCTGGTCTACCGCCTCATCGTCAGGTCGAATTTCAAATCGAGCTCGCTCCAGGAGCAGCACCCATAGCTCGAGCACCGTATCGTTTAGCTCCAACTGAACTGGAAGAACTATCAAAGCAGCTACAAGAGCTCTTGGAAAAGGGCTTTATTCGTCCAAGTTCTTCGCCTTGGGGAGCTCCAGTATTATTTGTGAAGAAGAAGGACGGTACATTCAGGATGTGCATAGACTACCGGGAACTCAACAAGGTGACGGTGAAGAACCGTTATCCTCTTTCGCGCATCGACGACTTATTCGACCAGTTGCAAGGGTCGAGCTACTACTCCAAGATAGACTTGAGGTCGGGTTACCATCAGCTGAGAGTCCGAGATGAGGACGTCTCCAAGACAGCATTCAGAACTCGTTACGGCCACTACGAGTTTCTTGTCATGCCATTTGGGTTAACGAACGCGCCTGCCGTATTTATGGATCTAATGAACAGAGTATGCAAACCGTATCTTGACAAGTTTGTGATTGTTTTCATTGACGACATCCTGATTTACTCCAAGAGTCAGGAGGAGCACGAGCAGCACTTACGGCTTATCTTAGAACTCCTTCGAAAGGAACAACTGTACGCCAAGTTTTCGAAATGCGACTTCTGACTTCGTGAAGTCCACTTCCTAGGCCATGTGGTGAAAAAGGATGGGATTCATGTTGATCCATCCAAGGTAGATTCGATCAGGAACTGGCCTGCACCGCGTACACCAACGGAAATACGCCAATTCTTGGGTTTGGCAGGTTACTACAGGAGGTTTATCAAGGACTTTTCAAAGATCACACAGCCGCTTACGCTACTGACACAGAAGGGTGTCACTTACCGTTGGGGTAATACTCAAGAAGCTGCTTTTCAGCACTTGAAGGATAGACTCTGCAGTGCACCTATCCTCTCATTGCCAGAGGGCATGGACGATTTCGTGGTTTATTGTGATGCATCCATTCAGGGTCTTGGATGTGTGTTAATGCAGCGCGACAAGGTTATTGCTTACGCTTCGCGCCAACTCAAGGTTCATGAACGGAACTACACGACGCACGATTTAGAGCTGCGAGCTGTTGTTTTCGCGCTCAAGATATGGCGACACTACCTGTACGGTACCAAGTGCACTATTTACACCGATCACAGGAGTCTCGAGCATATCTTCAAGCAGAAGGAGTTGAACATGCGTCAACGGTGATGGGTTGAACTACTGAACGATTACGAATGCGCTATCAAGTACCATCCAGGCAAAGCCAATGTTGTACCACGACATCAGGACGACGTATTGGTGGCCTAGCATGAAGGCCCACATTGCCACTTACGTCGGCAAATGCTTGACCTGTGCAAGAGTCAAGGCAGAATATCAGAAACCAGCAGGCTTTCTTCAGCAACCAAAGATACCACAGTGGAAATGGGAGGAAATTTCCATGGATTTTGTTACAGGCTTGCCTAGATCCCAGCGTGGGAACGATACTATTTGGGTGATCGTGGATCGACTCACCAAGTCTGCTCATTTCCTAGCGATCAAGGAAACAGATAAGTTTTCCACACTAGCAGACATATACTTGAAGGAAGTAGTCTCAAGGCACGGGGTGCCCACCTCTATAATTTCGGATCGCGATGCACGATTCGCATCAGAACTATGGCAAGCAATGCACAAAGCTTTTGGCTCACAGCTAGACATAAGCACAGCATATCACCCTCAGACGGATGGACAGTCTGAGCGCTCGATTCAAACTCTAGAAGACATGCTTCGGGCATGTGTTATCGATTTCGGCAACAGCTGGGAAAAGCATCTCCCTTTGGTGGAGTTCTCGTATAATAACAGTTATCACACCAGCATCCAAGCCGCTCCATTCGAGGCATTGTACGGGCGTAAATGTCGGTCACCTCTCTGTTGGGCAGAGGTGGGGGATAGTCAGATCACGGGTCCAGAACTTATAGTGGACACCACGGAAAAGATTGCACAAATACGACAACGCATGGCGGCAGCTCGCGACCGTCAGAAAAGCTACGCGGATAAGCGTAGGAAGCCATTGGAATTTCAGGTCGGGGACCGGGTTTTACTTAAAGTCTCACCCTGGAAGGGTGTGGTTCGTTTTGGCAAACGGGGCAAACTCAATCCACGGTATGTCGGACCGTTCGAAATCATAGAAAGAATAGGCAAAGTAGCCTACAGACTAAACCTACCAGCTGAACCCGGTGCAGTTCACAACGTCTTTCACGTGTCGAATCTGAAGAAGTGCCTGTCAGATGAGACCCTCATAATTCCTTTGAAAGAGCTTGCTATCGACGAACAGTTGCACTTCGTCGAGGAACCAGTAGAAATCACGGACCAGGATGTTAAGGTCCTCAAGAACAAGAGAATCCCTCTTGTTCGAGTTCGTTGGAACTCCCGTCGTGGCCCAGAGTACACCTGGGAACGAGAAGATCAGATGAAAGAAAAGTATCCCCAGTTATTCGGAACCAATGCAACCACTACTGAGGCTGAAGCTACTACTGCGGAATTTCGGGATGAAATTCCAGATCAACGAGGGGAGGATGTGACACCCCAGGAAAACCATGCAACTTAACTAGCTTCCTCAGTGAGTACGTACCAAATTTCGGGACGAAATTTCTTTTAAGTTGGGGATAATGTGACAACTCGTATTTCGAACCCACTTTTGTGTAACGTTACGTGATTATGTGAACTCTATTTGAATAACATGTTATACGTGCCTTGTGTGAAATTGTGAATGTTTGTTTATTTTTTTTTGGGTAAAGGGTTACCCCGGTGATTCTATTAAAATGCAACCGCAATAAAGTACAAGTAGTGAGGATGTGTTCCACACTAGTTCATATACAGGACATGCCCCATATATGTAAAACAAAACAAATCCAAAGACCTATAAAACCCCAAAGACCTAGTCTACTATATGTGACAACTCGAACTTTAGGCTTACTTTGATGTAACGTTTGTGCACGATATGTGATTTTATAAACCTGAATGATTAATTGATTTCATGATAGATGTTATGTTATATGCATTATGTGCGTACGTATGTCGTATGTATGCGGACCGAGTACACGAGCCCTTTGGGTCACTCCTTGTTCTCGGGTCCATTAGGTAATCGAGTGGGCTCGGCCCACTCCCCACTCGCAACACACAAAACTGAGTTTAGGGGTTTTGTTTTACCACTTTTGCAAATCACAAACACACACACAAACCCTAGAAGCTTTGCTCTCTCTCTCGTTCGTTTGGAACCCGACGGCACCAAGGAACACCCTTGCTCGGATCACACTCTCCTTCTTGTAATCGGTTAGTATGATGTTTTATGCTTGTGTGTTAAGTGATGCTTTGATTACATGCTTAAATCGAACCGATTAGAATTTGCATGATGATGATCTAGGGCCGGTTAGATTATGTGGTTATGTTGGTCCTTGAATGTATTGTTATATAATCAGTTTGTAGTTGTGATTAGTTTAGAACCGAATGTATTGATATATAAAAATCGGCTGTTTTGATGATCATGTAATTGGCTTAGATATGAACCGGATATATGTGCGAATGTATGAATTGCATAAGGATCGATGATCTGGTAGTATTACCGAATGAACAAGTAATCGGCTATAGTATGCATCGGGTTAACTTGAATGTTGGTTTGTCGATGAATTGTTGGTTGTTCATGCATGTTATAATTAGGGTTCTTATGAATTTGTGTTGCAATTGTTCTGTTTGATCGATATCATGCTATTGATTTGTTGAGAATTTTGTTAATTGATCTGGTTACCAAACTGACCAAACTGTTAGCTGAAATCACGGATAAGTCAATGCAGGATTTATGGAAACCGGTTACACACACACGTCACACGGTTGCGACTCAGATTGCGAGTCGAAACCTCGTGGTCACGACTCGAAACCACAACAGCACCAGCCGAGACCACGATTGCGAGTCCCGTTGCGACTCGCAACCAGCACATGACCACTCGTAACCAGACCATGATGAACCGAGACCATCATTGCGACTCGCAACCAGCTGTTGCGACTCGTAATCTCTGGTTACGACTCGAGATCTCCGTTGCGACTCGAGACCACCGTTGCACGCACACTGTTGGGCCTTCACTGTCATGGGCCCAATCTATTGAGCCCAACGATTTGAATTGTGGACTGTTTGTTATTGGACCAGCATACGTTTACTAATTGGGCCGATTGAGAATCTGAACTGTTTTGTTATTGGGCTGCTTATGTTATTGGGCCGGGTATTGTTGGACTTAGACAATTGGATCCTCACATGCTATGTCTTATCTGCTTTCGTGCGTACATGCTTGCCATGACTATACGTGATTACTATATACGTGCTATATACAAACCTGACTCGTATAATAACCCTGATAGGACGTGAGTGACCATTTACTTGCTACTTATATTCCTTGTGTATCTGCCGAGCAAACCAAGGTGAGTTCACACAGCCAAGGCATGGGATTCCCGGGTTGGGAATTGGGTTGGATATGATGAAATGGAATGATTACTCGTACTTACGCATATACCAGACTATAGACCATCGTCCTCAGGTTAGTCAGGACACGTTACGTAAAGCCTACGTAACCCAGATCTTTTGCCATATGTCTCCCGGGTCGGGAAGGACACGTTACGTAAAACCTACGTAACCCAATACCATCTACTGGCTTCCAGGTCGGAAGGCCACGCTGCGTAAAGCCTACGTAGCCCCCACGCGTACCACTGTCCTCGGGGAAGGGCACGTCACGTAAAGCCTACGTGACCCTGTACGTTTTCCTGTTCTCGGTAAAGAAGAACACATGGTCGGAAGTTAGTCTAGTAAGTACCGTTAATGAGAAGCCCTCATTAACCAGGATGAACATGGGAAGCCCCCACTTTTATTACACACTAGTATGGGAAGCCCCCACTAGCTATACTTATGCATTACACTATGAACTTACTTTCTGTGAACTCGCTCAACTAGTTTGTTGATTATTTGCTGCATGCCTTGCAGGACCTTAGGTACATGATGGAGCTTGCACAAGAGAGGAGTAGGTCGTTGTGGGATATGGATCATGAACTTTATGTGAACTTATAATCATTTTGAGATACATTACTATGCTTCCGCTACTTAACGATGTTGGTTTTGAAACATCAATCATGTCACGATGATTTACACTATTTACTTTTGTATTAAATGCTATGGTTTGATATGATTGATGGCTTGATCCTGGTCAGTCACGCTCCCAAGCGGTGGTACTCCGCGGGTGGATTTTGGGGGTGTGACAGATTGGTATCAGAGCCATTGGTTATAGAGAACTTGGTTTTAATATGGGGAAAACGTTTTTATTAAAACCGGACTATAACCAGAACAGTGCTCTCAATGATCCACAACGACGCTTCGCTCCACGTGCAAGACTCGACATCTTAGGTAATAAGGTTTATGTTTATTGCCTGTATGCTAGAATTGTTTAGAACTTTGCTCGCATTACGCTTAGATACACATGCTTTGATTTCATGAGAACACCTATATGCCTACGCTTTTCTGTCATCGCCCTACCCGCGAACCATTCTTACGTATGCTACTTGTTACTATGAAGATCATGTCTGGACGAATCAACATGACACAAGCCCAGCTAGAGGCTCTTGTTCAAGCTCAAGTTGCTGCGGCAGTTGCAGCAGCTCAAGCAGGTAGTATATCCTGCAGTATAGGCACACACTAGGATCTTTAGATCCTACATTAACGCTCGTATTTAACTCTCGTCCTATTCGTACACAATAGGTCAACACGCGCAGCAGCCAGTCTGCACTTTCAAGAACTTCATGGACTGTCGTCCGAACTCTTTCAGCGGCACAGAAGGAGCAGTGGGACTCCTCCACTGGTTCGAGAAGCTAGAATCAGTATTCGAAATGTGCGAGTGCCCTGAGGCTCGCAAGGTCAAGTTTGCTACCGGTACTTTGGAAGGGATAGCATTGACTTGGTGGAACGCCCAAGTCCAGATCTTAGGGTTGGCAGCTGCTAACGCCACCCCATGGAACGATTTCAAGGAACTCATCAAGCGTGAGTATTGCACGCGGGAAGATATTCACAAGCTAGAAGACGAGCTGTATAACTTGAAAATGGTTGGATCGGAAATCGAGGCGTATACTAAACGGTCTAATGAGCTGGCCGTTCTGTGTCCAACTATGGTGGACCCTCCATACAAGCGCATTGAGTTGTACCTCAAGGGATTGGCGCCAGAAATTCAGAGCCACGTGACGTCGGCTAACCTCGAAAACATACAGGAAATTCAACGTCTCGCTCACCGTATCACCGATCAGGCAGTTGATCAGAATAAACTGCCCAAGCGTGTTAACGCTACTGCTAACGTCACCACCTCAGTTACTCCTGCTACATCTGGTGACAGTAAAAGAAAATGGGATGGAGATTCTAGTAAAGGTTCAGCGACCGTTCAGCCACAAGCTCAGCAACAGAAAATCGACCACTATCAGAGTCCCAGTCAGCAATCCTCTGGTGGTCACAGACAGAGGAGATATCAGGGTAGTCAACCCAGGTGCCACAACTGCAACAGGCATCACCACGGCCCATGTAACAAGGGTCGCTGTCAAAGGTGTCTTAAGATGGGGCACGAGGCCAAAGACTGCAGGAGCCCTCGTCCTGCGAATCAGAATCAGCAGCCTCAGCAACCAGCTCCACAAAACCAGCAGCAGCAGCAGCAGCCACAGCGTGGGAACCGAGGATGTTTCCAGTGTGGGGCTGAAGGTCACTTCAAACGCGATTGCCCTCAGTTGAACCAGAATCGCAACAACAATAACCAGGGCAATGGGAATAACAACGGCGGGAACAACAACAATAACGGCAATGAAGCTCGTGGTCGTGCATTCGTGCTAGGTCGAGGCGACGCAGTGAACGATCCCAACGTTGTTATGGGTAAGTTTCTCCTCGACAATATTTACGTTACTGTTTTATTTGATTCGGGTGCGGATACAAGCTATATGTCTGTGAAAATGTGTCAACTGCTAAAACGTGCACCAACACTTTTACCCACCAAACATGTAGTCGAGTTAGCTAACGGTAAAAGTCTAGAAGCCACGCACGTAGTTCAAGGTTGTAATCTTATCTTAGCTGGTCAAGCCTTCTCTATTGATCTCATTCCCATAGTTTTGGGTAGCTTCGACGTCGTGATTGGGATGGATTGGTTGTCCCAACACCAGGCAGAAATCTTATGCAGCGAAAAGGTTATTCGCATTCCTCGTTCGGGTCAGGAACCTCTAGAAGTTCAAGGCGACAAGAGTGGTGCTGTGGTTGGCGTCATCTCTTTCTTGAAGGCTCAGAAGTGCTTACGAAAAGGTCACGCAGCCATTCTGGCTCTCGTTACAGACGCATCAGCAAAGGAAAAGAAATTGGAGGATATTCCAATTGTACGCGATTACCCTCAGGTGTTTCCTGAAGACTTACCTGGCTTACCGCCTCATCGTCAGGTCGAATTTCAGATCGAGCTCGCTCCAGGAGCAGCACCCATAGCTCGCGCACCATATCGTCTGGCTCCATCAGAATTGGAGGAATTGTCAAAGCAACTGCAGGAACTCTTGGAAAAGGGTTTCATACGACCAAGCTCTTCGCCTTGGGGAGCTCCAGTGCTTTTCGTGAAGAAGAAAGACGGTACGTTCAGGATGTGCATCGACTACCGTGAACTCAACAAGGTGACGGTGAAGAACCGTTATCCTCTTCCACGCATAGACGACTTATTCGACCAATTGCAAGGGTCGTGTTACTACTCGAAGATAGACTTGAGGTCTGGGTACCATCAGTTGAGAGTCCGGGATGAGGACGTCTCCAAGACAGCCTTCAGAACTCGTTACGGTCACTACGAGTTTCTCGTCATGCCATTCGGGTTAACGAACGCGCCTACGGTATTTATGGATCTTATGAACAGGGTGTGCAAACCCTATCTCGACAAGTTCGTCATTGTGTTCATCGACGACATCCTGATTTACTCCAAGAGTCAGGAGGAGCACGAGCAGCATCTTCGCCTTATTTTGGAACTCCTTCGGAAGGAACAGTTGTACGCCAAGCTTTCTAAATGCGACTTCTGGCTTCGTGAAGTCCACTTCTTAGGCCACGTGGTAAACAAGGATGGGATCCATGTCGATCCATCCAAGGTAGATTCGATCAGGAACTGGCCTGCACCGCGTACGCCAACGGAAATACGCCAATTCTTGGGTCTGGCAGGTTACTACAGACGGTTTATTAGAGACTTCTCGAAGATTGCTCAGCCGCTTACGCTACTGACACAGAAGGGTGTTACCTATCGCTGGGGAGAGCCCCAGGAGACTGCTTTTCAGCACCTAAAGGATAGACTTTGCAGTGCACCTATCCTCTCATTGCCAGAGGGCACAGATGACTTCGTGGTTTATTGTGATGCATCCATTCGGGGACTTGGATGTGTGTTAATGCAGCGCGACAAGGTTATCGCTTACGCCTCTCGTCAACTCAAGATTCATGAACGCAACTACACGACGCACGATTTAGAGCTGGGAGCTGTTGTTTTCGCGCTTAAGATATGGCGACACTACCTGTACGGTACCAGGTGCACGATTTACACCGATCACAGGAGTCTCGAGCATATCCTTAAGCAGAAGGATTTGAACATGCGTCAACGGCGATGGGTCGAATTACTAAACGATTATGAATGCGCTATCAAGTATCATCCAGGCAAAGCCAATGTGGTGGCTGATGCCCTTAGTCGAAAGGACACTTTACCGAAGCGCGTGCGAGCACTACAGCTTACGATTCAGTCTAGCCTTCCTGCTCAGGTACGAGCTGCTCAGATAGAAGCACTGAAGCCCGAAAACGTCAAGGCTGAAGCCTTACGCGGCTCACGGCAGCAAATGGAACAGAAGGCAGACGGCGCCTACTATGTAACGGGCCGGATTTGGGTCCCACTCTATGGCGGTCTACGCGAACTTGTGATGGATGAAGCACACAAGTCTCGCTATTCGGTACATCCAGGGTCGGATAAAATGTACCACGATATCAGCACTACCTATTGGTGGCCTAGTATGAAGGCCCACATCGCTACGTACGTTGGAAAGTGCTTGACTTGTGCGAGAGTCAAGGTCGAATATCAGAAACCAGCTGGCCTACTTCAACAGCCTAAGATACCGCAATGGAAATGGGAAGAAATTTCCATGGATTTCGTTACGGGTTTACCTAGATCCCAGCGTGGGAACGATACAATATGGGTCATAGTTGATCGACTCACCAAGTCTGCACACTTCCTGCCGATTAAGGAAACGGATAAGTTCTCCACTCTCGCAGACGTATATCTTAAAGAAGTTGTCTCGAGGCACGGGGTGCCCACGTCCATCATTTCGGATCGCGATGCACGATTCACATCAGAGCTTTGGCAAGCAATGCACAAATCTTTCGGCTCACGGTTAGACATGAGCACAGCATACCACCCTCAGACGGATGGACAGTCTGAGCGTACGATTCAAACTCTTGAAGACATGCTTCGGGCATGCGTCATCGATTTCGGCAACGGCTGGGAAAAGCACCTCCCTTTGGTGGAGTTTTCTTACAATAACAGTTATCACACCAGCATTCAAGCCGCTCCATTCGAGGCATTGTACGGGCGTAAATGCCGGTCACCTCTCTGTTGGGCAGAGGTGGGGGATAGTCAGATCACGGGTCCAGAGATTGTAGTGGACGCCACAGAAAAGATTGCACAGATACGACAACGCATGGCGGCAGCACGCGACCGTCAGAAAGCCTACGCGGATAAGCGTAGAAAGCCATTGGAATTTGAGGTCGGGGACCGGGTCTTATTGAAAGTTTCACCCTGGAAGGGTGTGGTTCGTTTTGGCAAACGGGGCAAACTGAATCCGCGATACGTCGGACCATTCGAAATCATAGAAAAGATTGGCAAGGTAGCCTACAAGTTGAAATTACCAGCTGAACTCGGGGCAGTTCACAATGTCTTTCATGTATCGAACCTAAAGAAGTGCCTATCAGATGAAAATCTTATCATTCCTTTTAAGGAACTCACTATCGACGAGCGGTTGCAGTTCGTCGAGGAACCAGTCGAAATCACGGACCGGGATGTGAAGGTCCTCAAACACAAGAGAATCCCTCTTGTCCGAGTTCGTTGGAACTCCAAACGTGGCCCAGAGTACACCTGGGAACGCGAAAACAGGATGACAGAAAAGTACCCCCAGTTATTCGGGAACCAGGCAACCACTACTGAGGCTGAAGCTACTACTTCGGAATTTCGGGACGAAATTCCAGATCAACGGGGGGAGGATGTGACACCCCAGGAAAATCAGTGAACAATACAGTTTACCTAGCTTCCTCAGTGAGTGCATACCAAATTTCGGGACGAAATTTCCAATTAGTTGGGGATAATGTGACAACTCGAACTTTAGGCTTACTTTGATGTAACGTTTGTGCACGATATGTGATTTTATAAACCTGAATGATTAATTGATTTCATGATAGATGTTATGTTATATGCATTATGTGCGTACGTATGTCGTATGTATGCGGACCGAGTACACGAGCCCTTTGGGTCACTCCTTGTTCTCGGGTCCATTAGGTAATCGAGTGGGCTCGGCCCACTCCCCACTCGCAACACACAAAACTGAGTTTAGGGGTTTTGTTTTACCACTTTTGCAAATCACAAACACACACACAAACCCTAGAAGCTTTGCTCTCTCTCTCGTTCGTTTGGAACCCGACGGCACCAAGGAACACCCTTGCTCGGATCACACTCTCCTTCTTGTAATCGGTTAGTATGATGTTTTATGCTTGTGTGTTAAGTGATGCTTTGATTACATGCTTAAATCGAACCGATTAGAATTTGCATGATGATGATCTAGGGCCGGTTAGATTATGTGGTTATGTTGGTCCTTGAATGTATTGTTATATAATCAGTTTGTAGTTGTGATTAGTTTAGAACCGAATGTATTGATATATAGAAATCGGCTGTTTTGATGATCATGTAATTGGCTTAGATATGAACCGGATATATGTGCGAATGTATGAATTGCATAAGGATCGATGATCTGGTAGTATTACCGAATGAACAAGTAATCGGCTATAGTATGCATCGGGTTAACTTGAATGTTGGTTTGTCGATGAATTGTTGGTTGTTCATGCATGTTATAATTAGGGTTCTTATGAATTTGTGTTGCAATTGTTCTGTTTGATCGATATCATGCTATTGATTTGTTGAGAATTTTGTTAATTGATCTGGTTACCAAACTGACCAAACTGTTAGCTGAAATCACGGATAAGTCAATGCAGGATTTATGGAAACCGGTTACACACACACGTCACACGGTTGCGACTCAGATTGCGAGTCGAAACCTCGTGGTCACGACTCGAAACCACAACAGCACCAGCCGAGACCACGATTGCGAGTCCCGTTGCGACTCGCAACCAGCACATGACCACTCGTAACCAGACCATGATGAACCGAGACCATCATTGCGACTCGCAACCAGCTGTTGCGACTCGTAATCTCTGGTTACGACTCGAGATCTC
Organism: Helianthus annuus; assembly: GCF_002127325.2. Lineage (NCBI taxonomy): Eukaryota > Viridiplantae > Streptophyta > Magnoliopsida > Asterales > Asteraceae > Helianthus > Helianthus annuus. The sequence goes on from NC_035448.2 coordinate 89,523,497, forward strand.
CGTTGCGACTCGAGACCACCGTTGCACGCACACTGTTGGGCCTTCACTGTCATGGGCCCAATCTATTGAGCCCAACGATTTGAATTGTGGACTGTTTGTTATTGGACCAGCATACGTTTACTAATTGGGCCGATTGAGAATCTGAACTGTTTTGTTATTGGGCTGCTTATGTTATTGGGCCGGGTATTGTTGGACTTAGACAATTGGATCCTCACATGCTATGTCTTATCTGCTTTCGTGCGTACATGCTTGCCATGACTATACGTGATTACTATATACGTGCTATATACAAACCTGACTCGTATAATAACCCTGATAGGACGTGAGTGACCATTTACTTGCTACTTATATTCCTTGTGTATCTGCCGAGCAAACCAAGGTGAGTTCACACAGCCAAGGCATGGGATTCCCGGGTTGGGAATTGGGTTGGATATGATGAAATGGAATGATTACTCGTACTTACGCATATACCAGACTATAGACCATCGTCCTCAGGTTAGTCAGGACACGTTACGTAAAGCCTACGTAACCCAGATCTTTTGCCATATGTCTCCCGGGTCGGGAAGGACACGTTACGTAAAACCTACGTAACCCAATACCATCTACTGGCTTCCAGGTCGGAAGGCCACGCTGCGTAAAGCCTACGTAGCCCCCACGCGTACCACTGTCCTCGGGGAAGGGCACGTCACGTAAAGCCTACGTGACCCTGTACGTTTTCCTGTTCTCGGTAAAGAAGAACACATGGTCGGAAGTTAGTCTAGTAAGTACCGTTAATGAGAAGCCCTCATTAACCAGGATGAACATGGGAAGCCCCCACTTTTATTACACACTAGTATGGGAAGCCCCCACTAGCTATACTTATGCATTACACTATGAACTTACTTTCTGTGAACTCGCTCAACTAGTTTGTTGATTATTTGCTGCATGCCTTGCAGGACCTTAGGTACATGATGGAGCTTGCACAAGAGAGGAGTAGGTCGTTGTGGGATATGGATCATGAACTTTATGTGAACTTATAATCATTTTGAGATACATTACTATGCTTCCGCTACTTAACGATGTTGGTTTTGAAACATCAATCATGTCACGATGATTTACACTATTTACTTTTGTATTAAATGCTATGGTTTGATATGATTGATGGCTTGATCCTGGTCAGTCACGCTCCCAAGCGGTGGTACTCCGCGGGTGGATTTTGGGGGTGTGACACTATACATCATGACTCGACATCTACCACTACTGAGGCTGAAGCTACTACTGCGGAATTTCGGGATGAAATTCCAGATCAATGAGGGGAGGATGTGACACCCCAGGAAAACCATGCAACTTAACTAGCTTCCTCAGTGAGTACGTACCAAATTTCGGGACGAAATTTCTTTTAAGTTGGGGATAATGTGACAACTCGTATTTCGAACCCACTTTTGTGTAACGTTACGTGATTATGTGAACTCTATTTGAATAACATGTTATATGTGCCTTGTGTGAAATTGTGAATGTTTGTTTATTTTTTTTTGGGTAAAGGGTTACCCCGGTGATTCTATTAAAATGCAACCGCAATAAAGTACAAGTAGTGAGGATGTGTTCCACACTAGTTCATATACAGGACATGCCCCATATATGTAAAACAAAACAAATCCAAAGACCTATAAAACCCCAAAGACCTAGTCTACTATACATCATGACTCGACATCTACCACTACTGAGGCTGAAGCTACTACTGCGGAATTTCGGGATGAAATTCCAGATCAACGAGGGGAGGATGTGACACCCCAGGAAAACCATGCAACTTAACTAGCTTCCTCAGTGAGTACGTACCAAATTTCGGGACGAAATTTCTTTTAAGTTGGGGATAATGTGACAACTCGTATTTCGAACCCACTTTTGTGTAACGTTACGTGATTATGTGAACTCTATTTGAATAACATGTTATACGTGCCTTGTGTGAAATTGTGAATGTTTGTTTATTTTTTTTTGGGTAAAGGGTTACCCCGGTGATTCTATTAAAATGCAACCGCAATAAAGTACAAGTAGTGAGGATGTGTTCCACACTAGTTCATATACAGGACATGCCCCATATATGTAAAACAAAACAAATCCAAAGACCTATAAAACCCCAAAGACCTAGTCTACTATACATCATGACTCGACATCTAGTCTGTGAATGTTTGTTTATATGCTTGCATGATCCGATCGCACAAGCCCACTCGGGCTTTACACTTGGACTCGAGACCTTTAGGGCAGCCCAAGTGAGGGTTCGGCCCATCCCTCCCTTAACCGAATTATACCTAGACTGTTAATAACATTCTCACAACTTGCAACATTAGGAAAACACGCACAAACCCTAGAAAACACACTTTCTCTCTCTCTCTCTCTCTCTCTCGACTCGGAACCAAGGCAGCCGAACACCCCTTTCCATCGAAGCTTTTGGATTCGGATCATTCCCTTCATCATCTCGGTTAGTAGTATGTTTACCGATTGCAAGTTTTATATGTATGTTTAGATGATGATATTATTGTTAATCGGATTACATGATCGGTTAGGATTTATGCTAGTGACTCGGTTCATATGTTGTATGATATGTTGTATGCATGATAACCGGATCGAAGTTTACTATCCTTGTTATTGTTCTTGTTGTAAATCGGATTGGCTGCATGATGGACCGAATTCTTGTTAATCGGCTGTGATGAGCATGACTTATGAGTGTGATTATGAATTAGGTTGCATGATAGTTTATAACTTGGTTAATCACATGAATCCGATCATATGTTCTGCATGTTGGTAAATGGTTGTTCTTGATATGATATGAACGTATATGAACATGTTTGAAGATGTTATGAAACTGTGAATGTTGTTGATTTGATCTGATTGTGAAACTGCCTAATCTGTTTGCTAACATCACGGAATTGATGAACTGGAATTATGGAAAGTTGTTACAATCTACTGGACTCGACCAGGGTTGCGAGTCAGGAACCCACAGTCTCGACTCGAGACCACAAACAGCACAACCCGAGACCACGGTTGCGGATCCGGTTGCGACTCGAGACCGTGTAGTCTCGACCAGACCATGATGACTCGAGACCTCCTTGTTGCGACTCGAGACCCCGAAACCAGTACACCTCGAGAACGACTAGTCTCGACTCGAGATCGTTAGTCTCGACTCGAGACCGTGAACACTTGCACACTATTGGACTTTCACTGTTACGAGCCCAATTGATTAGGCCGGATACTTGGACTTCGTTATTTACGTAACTGTTCCTGATAATGCTCATACGTGAATTACCATGATTATACTTGTGTACAATACGTGTAGAACATACGTGTTATACTTGAATACGAACCTGACTTGTATAATAACCATGTTAGGACGTGGTTGATCATTATATAGCTTAACCGACTTTCTGTGTATCTGCTGAGCAAACCAAGGTGAGTTCACACAGCCAAGGCATGGGGTTCCCAGGGTGGGAATGGGATTTGGATGATTTACTTGTACATACTTAAATTAATAGAACCTAATGATATGGTCCTCGGGTGAGGAAGAGTAATGATAAGATACGGCTAGACTAGTATACCCATTTGAACTGATCTTCGCATACACGCCAGGGGTTGGCCGCGATATTATGACTAATCATTCGCACACATGCCTAGGATGTGACAACTCGAACTTTCGACTTTCACTTTCGCATTAAATGCACGTTGACTTTGACCGTTGACTTCAATTGTTTAGTTGTTGATTTGTTTGACTTGTAATGTATACGTTGTGATATGATAAAGTTTTTTGTGATTTCATGAGTATGTGGTTGGTTGTGTAAGTGTAACATGAGATTGTAACTGATTAAGCCCATTACGGAATTAAGCTCACTTAGGATTCGACGAATCAGGTGATTCGCCAATAGTGACTCGACGAAACACAAGTGTGTTTCGCCAAACCTAGTCTCGACGAAACAAGTGCTCCGGGTGGGAATGGGATTGGATGGCTTATTGTTTATACTCAGATGATAGAACCTAACGATAAGATACGGCTAGACTAGTAACACTTATTGAACTGATCTTCGCACACCTGCCAAGGGTTGGCCGCGATATTATGACTGACTTCGCACACCTGCCTTAGGAAGGCCGCGAACTAAATTTACTAATCTTCGCACACCTGCCCGGGAGGCCGCGATACAAATAAACCTAGTCTAGAATACTTGGGAAAAACATCCCCTAATATCTTCGCATACCTGCCTGGGAGGCCGCGATGGAAACTAATACGATACATGACATAACGAACGAACATACTACTACTCACACTATACTATTTCTGAACTATTAACTGTGAACTCGCTCAACTAGTTGTTGACCCTCTGCTGCATGCCTTGCAGGACCTTAGGTACTTATGGAGCTTGCACTAGGAAGGAGCAGGTCGTTGTGGAACATGGATCGTGGATGCCATGTTAAAACGTTTAAACAATCAAACTTAACATTACTTTGGGTTTACATTTACATACTTTGGATTTTCATTATTACACTTCCGCTATTGATACTATGTTTGGTTTAGAACATCAATTGTATTGAATTGGGTTTTACGAACTATCTTATTTATATTATGCTATGTTCAATATGATTGATGGCTTGATCCTGGTCATGTCACGCCTCCAAGCGGTGGTACTCCGCGTGTGGATTTTGGGGGTGTGACAGATTGGTATCAGAGCCATTGGTTATAGAGAATGTGGTTTTAATATGGAAAAAAACGTTTTATTAAAACCAGACTATAACCAGAGCAGTGCTCTCAACGATCCACAACGACGCTTCGCTCCACGTGCAAGACTCAACATCCTAGGTAATAAGGTTTATGTTTATTACCTGCTTGCTAGAACTATATAGAACTTTGCTCGTAGTATGCTTAGATTACATTGCCTACTATACGTCACTACATGAGAATACCTATGTGCTTACACTCTTCTGTCATCGCACTACTCACGAACCTTTCTCACTTACTCTACTTTTACTATGAAGATCATGTCTGGACGTGTGAACATGACTCAAGCCCAGTTGACGGCACTTATCAATGAACGAGTAGCTGCGGCACTTGCAGCTGCACCAGCAGGTAGTATACCCTGCGGATGGGATACACACTAGGATCTTTGAATCCTACATTCCTAAATCAACCCTTGTATTTAACATTGTCCTATTCTATGCACAATAGGTCAAAACGCTCCACAACCTGTCTGCACATTCAAGAACTTCATGGACTGTCGTCCAAGCACTTTCAGTGGCACCGAGGGGGCAGTGGGACTCCTCCATTGGTTTGAAAAGCTCGAGTCGGTATTTGAGATGTGTGAATGCCCTGAGGCACGCAGGGTCAAGTACGCCACTGGCACGTTGGAAGGGATTGCGCTAACCTGGTGGAACGCGCAAGTTCAGATCCTAGGGTTGGCAGCTGCTAACGCCACACCTTGGGAAGATTTCAAGGAACTGATCAAACGAGAATACTGCACGCGTAATGACATCCACAAGTTGGAGGTGGAACTGTATCATCTGAAAATGACGGGGTCAGAAATCGAAGCTTATACGAAACGGTCAAACGAACCGGCCATCTTGTGTCCAACGATGGTGGACCCTCCAGTTAAGCGCATTGAGTTGTATCTCAAGGGGCTTGCGCCAGAGATTCAGAGCCACGTGACGTCGGCTAACCTCAACAACATCCAAGACATTCAGCGTCTTGCTCATCGACTCACCGATCAGGCAGTGGAACAGAACAAGCTGCCAAAACGCATTAGTGCTACCACTACTGCTGTCACTATTTTTGCTACTCCCAGTGACAACAAGAGAAAATGGGAGGGGGATTCCAGCAAGGGATCAGTTTCTGTTCAGTCTCAAGCACAGCAGCGCAAGACAAATGACTACCAGAGTCCGAATCAGCAATCATCAGGCAGTCAGGGACAGGGTGGATATCGGGGAATTCACCCATGGTGTAGTAGGTGCAACAAACACCACAGTGGAAGATGTCGCAGGGAACGTTGTCAAAGATGCCTCAAGATGGGTCATGAGGCTAAGGATTGTAGAAGCTCACGGCCAGCAAATCAGAACCAGCAACTCCCACCGCCAGCTCCACAGAACCAGCAGCAGCAGCCACAGCGTGGAAACCGGGGATGTTTCCAGTGTGGGGCTGAAGGCCACTACAAACGTGATTGCCCTCAATTGAACCAGAACCAGAATCGCAACAAAAACAATAACCAGGGCAACGAGAACAACAACAACGGGGGAAACAACAACAACAATGACAACGAAGCTCGAGGTCGTGCTTTTGTGCTGGGTCGGGGCGACGCAATGAATGATCCCAATGTGGTTATAGGTAAGTTTCTTCTCGACGATATTTATGTTACTGTCGTATTTGATTCGGGTGCTGATACAAGTTGTCCTTGAAAATGAGTAAATTGTTAAAACGTACACCAACACCCCTAAACACCAAACATGTCGTAGAATTAGCGAATGGTAAAAGTGTAGAAGCCGCACATGTAATCAAGGGTTGTAGCATCGTTTTAGCTGGTCAAACCTTCATGATTGATCTTATACCCATAGTTTTGGGTAGTTTCGACGTCGTCATCGGTATGGATTGGTTATCCCAACATCACGCAGAGATTTTATGCAAGGAAAAGATCATTCGTATTCCTCGCTCTAGTCAAGAACCTCTCGAAGTTCAAGGCGACAAGAGTGGTGCTGTGGTTGGCATCATCTCTTTCTTAAAGGCGCAGAAATGTTTACGAAAGGGGCACACTGCACTTCTGGCACTTGTCACTGACGCATCAGCAAAGGAAAAGAAGCTGGAGGATATTCCAGTTGTACGTGACTTTCCTCAGGTGTTTCCTGAAGATTTACCCGGTTTACCGCCTCACCGCCAAGTCGAATTCCAGATTGAGTTAGCTCCTGGAGCAGCACCAATAGCCCGCGCACCGTATCGTTTAGCTCCAACCGAATTGGAAGAACTATCGAAGCAGCTACAAGAGCTCTTGGAAAAGGGCTTTATTCGTCCAAGCTCATCGCCTTGGGGAGCTCCAGTACTTTTCGTGAAAAAGAAGGATGGCACTTTCAGGATGTGCATCGACTACCGTGAACTGAACAAAGTGACGGTGAAGAACCGTTATCCTCTTCCGCGTATAGACGACTTATTCGACCAGTTGCAAGGGTCGAGCTACTACTCCAAGATAGACTTGAGTTCAGGGTATCATCAGCTGAGAGTCCGGGATGAGGACGTCTCTAAAACCGCTTTCAGAACTCGCTTCGGTCACTACAAGTTTCTTGTCATGCCATTTGGGTTAACGAATTCGCCTGCCGTATTTATGGATCTGATGAACAGGGTGTGCAAGCCGTACTTAGACAAGTTTGTGATTGTCTTCATCGACGACATTCTGATTTACTCCAAGAGTCAAGAGGAGCACGAACAACACCTACGATTGATTTTGGAACTTCTTCGAAAGGAGCAATTGTACGCCAAGTTTTCCAAATGCGACTTCTGGCTTCGTGAAGTCCACTTCTTAGGCCATGTGGTCAACAGGGATGGGATTCATGTCGATCCATCCAAGGTAGATTCGATCAGGAACTGGCCTGCACCGCGTACACCAACGGAAATACGCCAATTCTTGGGTTTGGCGGGTTATTACAGACGATTCATCAAAGACTTCTCGAAGATCACACAGCCGCTTACACTGCTGACACAGAAAGGTGTCACTTACCATTGGGGAGATTCCCAGGAAACCGCTTTCCAGTATCTAAAGGATAGGCTTTGCAGCGCACCTATTCTCTCATTGCCAGAGGGCACGGATGATTTTGTGGTCTACTGTGACGCATCGATACAGGGGCTTGGATGTGTATTGATGCAACGGGATAAAGTTATTGCTTACGCTTCGCGGCAACTCAAGGTTCATGAACGTAACTACACGACGCACGATTTAGAGCTGGGAGCTGTTGTTTTCGCGCTTAAGATATGGCGACACTATCTGTACGGTACAAGTTCACAATTTACACCGATCACAGGAGTCTCGAGCATATCCTTAAGCAAAAGGATTTGAACATGCGTCAACGAAGATGGGTCGAACTTCTGAACGATTACGAATGCGCCATCAAGTACCATCCAGGCAAGGCCAATGTTGTGGCTGATGCCCTCAGTCGGAAAGATACTACACCTAGGCGTGTACGAGCTTTGCAACTCACTATTCAGTCCAGTCTTCCTGCACAGATACGAACTGCTCAGATACAAGCATTGAAACCCGAAAATGTCAAGGCTGAAGCCTTACGCGGCTCAAGGCAACGAATGGAACAAAAGGAAGACGGCGCCTACTATGTAACAGGGCGTATTTGGGTCCCACTTTATGGCGGTTTACGAGAACTTGTGATGGGTGAAGCACACAAGTCTCGCTACTCGGTACATCCAGGGTCGGATAAAATGTACCACGATCTCAAAACAACATATTTGTGACAACTCGAACCTCAGACTTACTTTGTGTAACGTTACGTGCCTACGTGATACCATGATTTAATGAATGTTTTATTATTATGTGCATATGTGTATGTATTACGTGGTATGTATGTATGTTGTGAATGTACACGAACCGAGTACACAAGCCCATTTGGGCTATACCTTGCTTTCGGACCAATGAGTAGCCGAGTGGGCTCGGCCCACTTCCCTTTTCACGCAAACAAACACCTTAGAGGGGGGTTATTCCCTCATTTGTTTTCAACTCTCACAACACCCACAAACCCTAGCTATCTCTCTCTTTTGCTCGAACTTGACGGCAAGGCACAAGAGGATCACTCTCCCTCTCTTTGATTCCAACCGGTTAGTGTACATTGTTATTTGATTGTATGTAATGATGTTATGATCTATGCGTGTACATGATGTTTATATGATTCTTGTGTATTGCATGATGTAATTCGGATGAAGATAGTATGATTGATTTGATAAAACCGGCTCACATGTGTGCTTTGTTAGAAATCAAATGTTACCCTTAAGAACCGAATGGATGAATAAATCTGTTAGGAGGATATGTGGTTCGGATGGTTAACGTGTTCATATGGATCGGATGAAACTCGATGTAATCTGTTGTTATGCTATATGATTCGGATGGTAACTTATAGATGTGCTAAGTATTGGGCTAGGTAAATAGTCACGGTTACATGTTCATATGAGTAGATTATTGTTCTTATGGATGCTGTTCATGTTGATCATATTAGGGTTCTTGAATAAGTGACCGATATGCACTTGTTTGATCGATAATATGTTGTTTGAATCTGTTGATTTTGGAATCTGTTCGAAACAATATCACATGGGGTTGGCGTAAGATGCTTCAATTAAGATCGATCATTCGCCAACACGTTTGGGTCAAAGTGGGTAATGGCGCTAATACGCGAGTTTGGTTTGATAAATGGGATGCCATTTGTCCTTTGAACCGGTTTATCACTCCACGAATGATAACTAATGCAGGTTTTGATATGGAGGCTACGGTTGCGGATATGGTTCGTGATGAAGGATGGAACTGGCCGAGTTCTTGGATGTCTCGAGTTCCGCTTTTGCAACAACTTGAGAATGTCATCTTGCTTCCACAAGTCCAAGATACAACTATTTGGAGGTCTAGAAATGGTGAAGATATGGAGTATAGCACTTTTGGGGTGTGGAATGATATTCGTGAAGTACAAGATCAGGTTAACTGGTATCGAATAGTTTGGTTTCCCCAAGCTATACCGCGGCACTCGTTTCTTATGTGGCTTATAGTTTGCAAGAAACTTAAAACTCAGGATATCATGTGCAAATGGCGGGCGTCGGGTAACGCAAATTATAACTTATTGTGTTGCTCCTTATGTACTTCGGGGCCAGATTCTCATGACCATCTATTTTTTGAATGTGCCTATGCGGTTCAAGTTTGGTATGGTGTTCGTGATAAGGCGGGAATGCAAATGATCGGGGAGCGGTGGAACGAGATCATGGAGTATCTTAGGCATCATGCGGCTTCAAAACAGGCTTCTCACATTATTGGCAAACTTGTGGTGGCAGCTACGGCTTACTTTGTTTGGCAAGAACGCAATAGCAGATTATTCAAGGCTAACAAAAGGAATGTGGAGCAACTGATTGAGGTGATACTTATGACTGTTAGAATGAAACTACACACAATGAAGTTTCGAAGAACGATTAGCGTGAATCAAGTACTTAGCGAGTGGAGCCTTCCTCGTGAGCTGCTTTTAAACAATGATGACGGTGGCTGAGTGGCGTCTTCTTGTGTTTTCGTAGCCTTGTGTGACGGCTTGGTTGTCGAGTTTTTCGTTGTTTATCTTGTTTGCTGTATTTGCTTGTTTGTCTTGTTTACTCTAGCAATGGCATGTCATTCTAGAGAACTGGGGTGATACTTTATCCTCCACTTGTTTTTTTGGTTGTTGAATGAAATTTAACCGGGGTAACCCTTTACCCAAAAAAAAAAAAAAAATTGAAACTGAATTGATCTGAATTGTGAAACTGCCTTAGATGGTTGCTAGAATCACGGATAAGTCAATGCAGGAATTATGGAAACCAGTTACACACACGGTTGCGACTCGGTATCACTCGTTGCGAGTCGGAACCCCACTCGAGACCACAAACAGCACAAGCCGGAACCACGGTTGCGAGTCCCGTTGCGACTCGTAACCAGACCATGATGAACCGAGATCACCATTGCGACTCGCAACCAGCTGTTGCGACTCGTAATCTCCGGTTGCGACTCGAGATCGCCGGTTGCGACTCGGGACCACATTTGCACAATACACTGTTTGGGCCTACACTGTCACGGGCCCAATGATTTGATTTGTGGACTGTTTGTTATTGGACTGCTGATTATTTGGGCCGAGACCTTTATGATTGGACTTGTATAATTCTGGGCCGGACACTTGGCTATTTGTTTAACTGTTTGCTTTGGGCTGCTATTGGAATACGTGTTCATTGCCATGATCAATACGTGTTAGTAACCTACGTGTTTTATATGAACCTGACTTGTGTGGTAACCCTGTTAGGACGTGGTTGACCACCCTTAGTTCAAGAGTCTTTTATTTGTGTATCTGCCGAGCAAACCAAGGTGAGTTCACACAGCCAAGGCATGGGATTCCCGGGTTGGGAATTGGGTTGGATATGTTAACATTGAAAGAGTTACTCGTACTTACGCATTCTCTAGACTATAGACCAGCGTCCTCAGGTTAGTCAGGACACGTTACGTAAAGCCTACGTAACCCAGTATGTTTGCCATTTGTCTCCCGGGTCGGGAGGACACGTTACGTAAAGCCTACGTAACCCAATACCATCCACTGGCTTCCAGGTCGGAAGGCCACGCTGCGTAAAGCCTACGTAGCCCCCACGCGTACCACTGTCCTCGGGGAAGGGCACGTCACGTAAAGCCTACGTGACCCTGTACGTTTTCCTGTTCTCGGTAAAGAAGAACACATGGTCGGAAGTTAGTCTAGTAAGTACCGTTAATGAGAAGCCCTCATTAGCCAGGATAAACATGGGAAGCCCCCACCAGTAATATGAACACAAGGTTTGGGAAGCCCCCACCTTTAGTACACACTAGTCTGGGAAGCCCCCACTAGCTATACTTATGCACTATGTTATGAGCTTACTTTCTGTGAACTCGCTCAACTAGTTTGTTGATTATTTGCTGCATGCCTTGCAGGACCTTAGGTACATTATGGAGCTTGCACAGGGAGGAGCAGGTCGTTGTGGGATACGGATCATGAACTTTATCTGAACTTATAATTATTTTGAGATACATTACTATGCTTCCGCTATTTAAACGATGTTTGGTTTTGGAACATCAATCATGTCACGATGATTTACATTAATTACTTTTATTATTAAATACTATGTTTGATATGATTGATGGCTTGATCCTGGTCAGTCACGCTCCCAAGCGGTGGTACTCCGCGGGTGGATTTTGGGGGTGTGACAGATTGGTATCAGAGCCATTGGTTATAGAGAACTTGGTTTTAATATGGGAAAACGTTTTTATTAAAACCGGACTATAACCAGTACAGTGCTCTCAACGATCCACAACGACGCTTCGCTCCACGTGCAAGACTCGACATTCTAGGTAATAAGGTTATGTTTATTGCCTGTTTGCTAGAACTGCTTAGAACTTTGCTCGCATTACGTTTAGATACACACGATATTATAGCATGAGAATCCCTACGTGCATATACTTTTCTGTCATCGCCCTATTCGCGAACCATTCTTACCTATGCTACTTGTTATAATGAAGATCATGTCTGGACGAATCAACATGACACAAGCCCAGCTAGAGGCTCTCGTTCAAGCTCAAGTTGCTGCGGCAGTTGCAGCAGCTCAAGCAGGTAGTATATCCTGCAGTATAGGCACACACTAGGATCTTTAGATCCTACATTAACTCTCGTATTTAACTTCGTCCTATTCATACACAATAGGTCAACACGCGCAGCAGCCTGTCTGCACATTCAAGAACTTCATGGACTGTCGTCCAAATTCTTTCAGTGGTACAGAGGGGGCAGTGGGACTCCTCCATTGGTTTGAAAAGTTGGAATCAGTATTCGAAATGTGCGAGTGCCCTGAGGCTCGCAAGGTCAAGTTTGCCACCGGTACTTTGGAAGGAATAGCATTGACTTGGTGGAACACCCAAGTTCAGATCTTAGGGTTGGCAGCTGCTAACGCCACCCCGTGGAACGATTTTAAGGAACTCATCAAGCGTGAGTATTGCACGCGTGAAGATATTCACAAGCTGGAAGACGAGCTGTATAACTTGAAAATGGTTGGATCGGAAATCGAAGCGTATACTAAACGGTCGAATGAGCTGGCCGTTCTGTGTCCTACTATGGTGGACCCTCCATACAAGCGCATTGAGTTGTATCTCAAGGGATTGGCGCCAGAAATTCAGAGCCACGTGACGTCGGCTAACCTCGAAAACATACAGGAAATCCAACGTCTCGCTCATCGCATCACCGATCAGGCAGTGGATCAGAATAAACTGCCCAAGCGTGTTAATGCTACTGCTAACGTCACCACCTCAGTTACTCCTGCTACATCAGGAGACAGTAAAAGAAAGTGGGGTGGAGATTCCAGCAGAGGTTCAGCATCCGTTCAGTCTCAAGCTCAGCAACAGAAGACTGACCACTACCAGAGTCCTGGTCAGCAATCCTCTGGTGGTCACAGACAGAGGAGATATCAGGGTAGTCAACCTAGGTGCCACAACTGCAACAGGCATCACCACGGCCCGTGTAACAAGGGTCGCTGTCAAAGGTGCCTCAAAATGGGTCACGAGGCCAAAGACTGTAGGAGCCCTCGTCCTGCGAATCAGAATCAGCAGCCTCAGCAACCCGCTCCACAGAACCAGCAGCAGCAGCAGCAGCCACAGCGTGGAAACCGGGGATGTTTCCAGTGTGGGGCTGAAGGTCACTTCAAACGCGATTGCCCTCAGTTGAACCAGAACCAGAACCGCAACAACAACCAGGGCAACGGCAACAACAACGGCGGGAACAACAATAATGGCAACGAGGCAAGAGGTCGAGCTTTCGTTTTGGGAAGAGGAGACGCAGTGAACGATCCCAACGTCGTTATGGGTAAGTTTCTCCTCGACAATATTTACGTTACTGTTTTGTTTGATTCGGGTGCGGATACAAGCTATATGTCTGTGAAAATGTGTCAACTGCTAAAACGTGCACCAACACTTTTACCTACCAAACATGTAGTAGAGTTAGCTAACGGTAAAAGTCTAGAAGCCACGCACGTAGTTCAGGGCTGTAATCTTATCCTAGCTGGTCAAGCTTTCTCTATCGACCTCATACCCATAGTTTTGGGTAGCTTCGACATCGTGATTGGGATGGATTGGTTATCCCAACACCAGGCAGAAATCCTGTGCAGTGAGAAGATGATTCGCATTCCTCGTTCGGGTCAGGAACCTCTAGAAGTTCAAGGCGACAAGAGTGGTGCAGTGGTTGGCATCATCTCTTTCTTAAAGGCGCAGAAATGCTTACGTAAGGGTCACACTGCCATTCTGGCACTCGTTACAGACGCATCAGCAAAAGAAAAGAAATTGGAGGATATTCCAATTGTACGTGATTACCCTCAGGTGTTTCCTGAAGACTTACCTGGATTACCGCCTCATCGTCAGGTCGAATTTCAGATCGAGCTCGCTCCAGGGGCAGCACCCATAGCTCGCGCACCATATCGTCTAGCTCCATCAGAATTGGAGGAACTGTCAAAGCAGCTACAAGAGCTCTTGGAAAAGGGCTTTATTCGTCCAAGCTCTTCGCCTTGGGGAGCTCCAGTACTTTTTGTGAAAAAGAAAGACGGTACGTTCAGGATGTGTATTGACTACCGTGAACTCAACAAGGTGACGGTGAAGAACCGTTATCCTCTTCCACGCATCGACGACTTATTCGACCAGTTGCAAGGGTCGTGTTACTATTCGAAGATAGATTTGAGGTCGGGGTACCATCAGCTGAGAGTCCGGGATGAGGACGTCTCCAAGACAGCCTTCAGAACTCGTTATGGTCACTACGAGTTTCTTGTCATGCCATTCGGGTTAACTAACGCGCCTGCGGTATTTATGGATCTTATGAACAGGGTGTGCAAACCCTATCTCGACAAGTTCGTCATAGTGTTCATCGACGACATTCTGATTTACTCCAAGAGTCAGGAGGAACACGAGCAGCATCTTCGCCTTATATTGGAACTCCTTCGGAAGGAACAGTTGTACGCCAAGCTTTCTAAATGCGACTTCTGGCTTCGTGAAGTCCACTTCTTAGGCCATGTAGTAAACAGGGATGGGATCCATGTCGATCCATCCAAGGTAGATTCGATCAGAAACTGGCCTGCACCGCGTACGCCGACAGAAATACGCCAATTCTTGGGTCTGGCAGGCTACTACAGACGGTTTATTCGAGACTTTTCGAAGATTGCTCAGCCGCTTACGCTACTGACACAGAAGGGTGTTACCTATCGCTGGGTAGAGCCCCAGGAGACTGCTTTTCAGCACCTAAAGGATAGACTTTGCAGTGCACCTATCCTCTCTTTGCCAGAGGGCACAGATGACTTCGTGGTTTATTGTGATGCATCCATTCGGGGACTTGGATGTGTGTTAATGCAGCGCGACAAGGTCATCGCTTATGCCTCTCGTCAACTCAAGGTTCATGAACGGAACTACACGACGCACGATTTAGAGCTGGGAGCTGTTGTTTTCGCGCTTAAGATATGGCGACACTACCTGTACGGTACCAGGTGCACGATTTACACCGATCACAGGAGTCTCGAGCATATCCTTAAGCAGAAGGATTTGAATATGCGTCAACGACGATGGGTCGAGTTACTAAACGATTATGAATGCGCTATCAAGTACCATCCAGGCAAAGCCAATGTAGTGGCTGATGCCCTCAGTCGGAAAGACACTCTACCACGGCGCGTGCGAGCGCTACAGCTTACGATTCAGTCTAGCCTTCCTGCACAGATACGAGATGCTCAGATAGAAGCATTGAAGCCCGAAAATGTCAAGGCTGAAGCCTTGCGCGGCTCACGACAGCAAATGGAACAGAAGGCAGACGGCGCCTACTATGTAACGGGCCGGATTTGGGTCCCACTTTATGGCGGTTTACGCGAACTTGTAATGGATGAAGCTCACAAGTCTCGCTACTCGGTACATCCAGGGTCGGATAAAATGTACCACGACATCAGCACTACATATTGGTGGCCTAGTATGAAGGCCCATATCGCTACGTACGTTGGAAAGTGCTTGACTTGTGCGAGAGTCAAGGTTGAATATCAGAAGCCAGCAGGGCTACTTCAGCAGCCTAAGATACCGCAATGGAAATGGGAGGAAATTTCCATGGATTTTGTTACGGGTTTACCTAGATCCCAGCGTGGGAATGATACCATATGGGTGATCGTGGATCGACTCACCAAGTCTGCACACTTCCTGCCGATTAAGGAAACGGACAAGTTCTCCACTCTCGCAGACGTCTATCTTAAAGAAGTTGTTTCGAGGCACGGAGTGCCCACCTCTATTATTTCGGATCGCGATGCACGATTCACGTCAGAGCTATGGGAAGCGATGCATAAATCTTTCGGCTCCCGATTAGACATGAGCACAGCTTATCACCCTCAGACGGATGGGCAGTCTGAGCGTACGATCCAAACACTAGAAGACATGCTTCGGGCATGCGTCATCGATTTCGGCAACGGCTGGGAAAAGCACCTCCCTTTGGTGGAGTTTTCTTACAATAACAGTTATCACACCAACATTCAAGCCGCTCCATTCGAGGCATTGTACGGGCGTAAATGCCGGTCACCTCTCTGTTGGGCAGAGGTGGGGGATAGTCAGATTACGGGTCCAGAGATTGTAGTGGACGCCACAGAAAAGATTGCACAGATACGACAACGCATGGCGGCAGCACGCGACCGTCAGAAAGCCTACGCGGACAAGCATAGAAAGCCATTGGAATTTGAGGTCGGGGACCGGGTTTTATTGAAAGTTTCACCCTGGAAGGGTGTGGTTCGTTTTGGCAAACGGGGCAAACTGAATCCGCGATACGTCGGACCATTTGAAATTATAGAAAAGATTGGCAAGGTAGCCTACAAGTTGAACCTACCAGCTGAACTCGGGGCAGTTCACAATGTCTTTCATGTATCGAACTTAAAGAAGTGCCTATCTGATGAAAACCTCATCATTCCTTTCAAAGAACTCACTATCGACGAGCGGTTGCAGTTCGTCGAGGAACCAGTGGAAATCACGGACCGAGATGTGAAGGTCCTCAAACACAAGAGAATCCCTCTTGTCCGAGTTCGTTGGAACTCCAAACGTGGCCCAGAGTACACCTGGGAGCGCGAAGACAGGATGACAGAAAAGTACCCCCAGTTATTCGAAACCAATGCTACCACTACTGAGGCTGAAGCTACTACTTCGGAATTTCGGGACGAAATTCCAGATCAACGGGGGGAGGATGTGACACCCCAGGAAAATCAGTGAACAGTACAGTTTACCTAGCTTCCTCAGTGAGTGCATACCAAATTTCGGGACGAAATTTCCAATTAGTTGGGGATAATGTGACAACTCGAACCTCAGACTTACTTTGTGTAACGTTACGTGCCTACGTGATACCATGATTTAATGAATGTTTTATTATTATGTGCATATGTGTATGTATTACGTGGTATGTATGTATGTTGTGAATGTACACGAACCGAGTACACAAGCCCATTTGGGCTATACCTTGCTTTCGGACCAATGAGTAGCCGAGTGGGCTCGGCCCACTTCCCTTTTCACGCAAACAAACACCTTAGAGGGGGGTTATTCCCTCATTTGTTTTCAACTCTCACAACACCCACAAACCCTAGCTATCTCTCTCTTTTGCTCGAACTTGACGGCAAGGCACAAGAGGATCACTCTCCCTCTCTTTGATTCCAACCGGTTAGTGTACATTGTTATTTGATTGTATGTAATGATGTTATGATCTATGCGTGTACATGATGTTTATATGATTCTTGTGTATTGCATGATGTAATTCGGATGAAGATAGTATGATTGATTGATAAAACCGGCTCACATGTGTGCTTTGTTAGAAATCAAATGTTACCCTTAAGAACCGAATGGATGAATAAATCTGTTAGGAGGATATGTGGTTCGGATGGTTAACGTGTTCATATGGATCGGATGAAACTCGATGTAATCTGTTGTTATGCTATATGATTCGGATGGTAACTTATAGATGTGCTAAGTATTGGGCTAGGTAAATAGTCACGGTTACATGTTCATATGAGTAGATTATTGTTCTTATGGATGCTGTTCATGTTGATCATATTAGGGTTCTTGAATAAGTGACCGATATGCACTTGTTTGATCGATAATATGTTGTTTGAATCTGTTGATTTTGGAATTGAAACTGAATTGATCTGAATTGTGAAACTGCCTTAGATGGTTGCTAGAATCACGGATAAGTCAATGCAGGAATTATGGAAACCAGTTACACACACGGTTGCGACTCGGTATCACTCGTTGCGAGTCGGAACCCCACTCGAGACCACAAACAGCACAAGCCGGAACCACGGTTGCGAGTCCCGTTGCGACTCGTTTCCAGACCATGATGAACCGAGATCACCATTGCGACTCGCAACCAGCTGTTGCGACTCGTAATCTCCGGTTGCGACTCGAGATCGCCGGTTGCGACTCGGGACCACATTTGCACAATACACTGTTTGGGCCTACACTGTCACGGGCCCAATGATTTGATTTGTGGACTGTTTGTTATTGGACTGCTGATTATTTGGGCCGAGACCTTTATGATTGGACTTGTATAATTCTGGGCCGGACACTTGGCTATTTGTTTAACTGTTTGCTTTGGGCTGCTATTGGAATACGTGTTCATTGCCATGATCAATACGTGTTAGTAACCTACGTGTTTTATATGAACCTGACTTGTGTGGTAACCCTGTTAGGACGTGGTTGACCACCCTTAGTTCAAGAGTCTTTTATTTGTGTATCTGCCGAGCAAACCAAGGTGAGTTCACACAGCCAAGGCATGGGATTCCCGGGTTGGGAATTGGGTTGGATATGTTGACATTGAAAGAGTTACTCGTACTTACGCATTCTCTAGACTATAGACCATCGTCCTCAGGTTAGTCAGGACACGTTACGTAAAGCCTACGTAACCCAGTATGTTTGCCATTTGTCTCCCGGGTCGGGAGGACACGTTACGTAAAGCCTACGTAACCCAATACCATCCACTGGCTTCCAGGTCGGAAGGCCACGCTGCGTAAAGCCTACGTAGCCCCCACGCGTACCACTGTCCTCGGGGAAGGGCACGTCACGTAAAGCCTACGTGACCCTGTACGTTTTCCTGTTCTCGGTAAAGAAGAACACATGGTCGGAAGTTAGTCTAGTAAGTACCGTTAATGAGAAGCCCTCATTAGCCAGGATAAACATGGGAAGCCCCCACCAGTAATATGAACACAAGGTTTGGGAAGCCCCCACCTTTAGTACACACTAGTATGGGAAGCCCCCACTAGCTATACTTATGCACTATGTTATGAGCTTACTTTCTGTGAACTCGCTCAACTAGTTTGTTGATTATTTGCTGCATGCCTTGCAGGACCTTAGGTACATTATGGAGCTTGCACAGGGAGGAGCAGGTCGTTGTGGGATACGGATCATGAACTTTATCTGAACTTATAATTATTTTGAGATACATTACTATGCTTCCGCTATTTAAACGATGTTTGGTTTTGGAACATCAATCATGTCACGATGATTTACATTAATTACTTTTATTATTAAATACTATGTTTGATATGATTGATGGCTTGATCCTGGTCAGTCACGCTCCCAAGCGGTGGTACTCCGCGGGTGGATTTTGGGGGTGTGACAATATTGGTGGCCTAGCATGAAAGCCCACATAGCGACTTACGTTGGCAAGTGTTTGACATGTGCAAAAGTCAAAGTGGAGTATCAGAAACCAGCGGGCCTACTTTTTTTTTTTTTTTTTTTTTTTGGGTAAAGGGTTACCCCGGTGAATCTATTAAAATGCAACCGCAAATAAGTACAAGTAGTGAGGATGTGTTCCACACTAATTCATATACAGGACATGCCCTATATATGTAGAACAAATAAAAAACCAAAAACCTATGATACCCCATTACCTAGTCTACTATACATCATGACACGACATCTAGTAGACAAAATAATGCAAAAACACACAAACACAATCCTCAACCACCATCATCAAATATAAAGTAGCCGCAAAACAGCAGCCCCTTCAGACGAAAAGCAGACAGCCTATCCATTAAATGACTTGGAAGAAGAGGTGCTTGCCCCTGCTTTCGAAGAGGAAGAGGAAAGATGAATACCCGATGTCATAAATTTACTCGTTTCATTGTAGATTTCCTCCACCACTTCCTCATCCGATTCCTCCCTGTCACTTGACCGTTTCTTCTCCACTCGACCCACAGTAGAACCTCCCTGATTACCATTATCGTCCTTTAGAATGTCAAACGGGTTAGACGTTGAAACCGGACTCTTTGATGACGATTTCGGTTTAGGGTTGACAACTGGCCTGTAAACTACCTTTGGCTTCTGGTTTTTCATATGAAGCCCTTGATTATTTGGTTTCTTCTTTTTGGCTCCTACCACCTGAAAATCATCCTTATCCTTCTTCTCAGTATCCCCATTCGAATTTTCCTGCGGGTTCTTAGGACACGAGTGATCCTCATGACCGAATACACAACAAGAAGAACATCTTAACGGCTCCCAATCATACTCAATTTTAACCTCCACCTTCGAGTGACTAAGACCATCCAAAGAAGGAATTGCTACCGTAACACTCTTCTTTAACTCAACTCCTGCCTGGACTTCAATAAGAGCTCTAGCATAGCTGCTTCTTCCCCAAGATTCCGCACACATTGTAGCCGTATACGAATCTAACATTATAGGTACCCCAATCTTAGAAGCAAGTAAACTGAGCCCATCCTCAGTAAATGCCGCTAACGGCACATCATGCATCTTGACCCAAACTGGAATCGCTTTTAAGTCCTCTTTTACCAACTTGATAGAGGCTGACCATTCTTTCAAAATGATTGGAACGTTTCTAATCATCCACGGTCCATCCTCTAACATTTGATCCATCCCTTCTTTCGTTGTGAACTTAAAGAAGAAGAACCCATGAGCATTCATCATAATTCTTGACAATCCATACTTTGCCCAATTGTTCTTTGCATAGAAATCAACAACAGGAAAAGCCAGCCGTTTACCCAGAAAATAACCATACAAGATCCCAGCGGGCCTACTTCAGCAACCCAAGATACCGCAGTGGAAATGGGAAGAAATTTCCATGGATTTTGTTACTGGCCTACCCAGATCCCAGCGTGGGAATGATACCATATGGGTGATCGTGGATCGACTCACCAAATCTGCACACTTCCTGGCCATAAAGGAAACGGATAAGTTCTCCACTCTCGCAGACGTTTATCTTGAAGAAGTTGTTTCGAGGCACGGGGTGCCCACCTCCATCATTTTGGATCGGGATGCACGATTCACGTCAGAGCTATGGCAAGCGATGCACAAATCTTTTGGCTCACGATTAGACATGAGCACCACATATCATCCTCAGACGGATGGGCAGTCAGAGCGAACGATCCAGACTCTAGAAGACATGCTTCGGGCATGTGTTATCGATTTCAGAAACAGCTGGGAAAAACATCTCCCTTTAGTGGAATTCTCATACAATAACAGTTATCACACCAGCATACAAGCCGCTCCATTCGAGGCATTGTACGGGCGTAAATGCCGGTCACCTCTCTGTTGGGCAGAGGTGGGGGATAGTCAGATCACGGGTCCAGAGATTGTAGTGGACGCCACGGAAAAGATTGCGCAGATACGGCAACGCATGGCGGCAGCACGCGACCGTCAGAAAGCCTATGCGGATAAGCGTAGGAAGCCATCGGAATTTCAGGTCGGGGACCGGGTTTTACTTAAAGTCTCACCCTGGAAGGGTGTGGTTCGTTTTGGCAAACGGGGCAAACTAAATCCGCCGTATGTCGGACCATTCGAGATCATTGAGAAAATAGGCAAAGTGGCCTACAAGCTAAACCTACCAGCTGAACTCGGGGCAGTTCACAATGTCTTTCACGTGTCGAATCTGAAAAAGTGCCTGTCAGATGAGACCCTCATAGTTCCTTTTAAGGAACTCACTATCGACGAGCGGTTGCAGTTCGTCGAGGAGCCAGTTGAAATCACGGACCGGGATGTTAAGGTCCTCAAAAACAAGAGAATCCCTCTTGTTCGAGTTCGTTGGAACTCCCGTCGTGGCCCAGAGTACACCTGGGAACGCGAAGACCAAATGACAGAAAAGTATCCCCAGTTATTCGAAACCAATACAACCACTGCTGAGGCTGAAGCTACTACCACGGAATTTCGGGACGAAATTCCACATCAACGGGGGGAGGATGTGACACCCCAAGAAAACCAGTGAACGATGCAACCTATCTAGCTTCCTTTGTGGGTACGTACTAAATTTCGGGACAAAATTTCTTTTAAGTTGGGGATAATGTGACAACTCGAACTTTCGACTTTCACTTTCGCATTAAATGCACGTTGACTTTGACCGTTGACTTCGACTTTTTAGTTGTTGATTTGTTTGACTTGTAATGTATACGTTGTGATATGATAAAGTGTTTTGTGATTTCATGAGTATGTGGTTGGTTGTGTAAGTGTAACATGAGATTGTAACTGATTAAGCCCATTACGGAATTAAGCTCACTTAGGATTCGATGAATCAGGTGATTCGCCAATAGTGACTCGACGAAACACAAGTGTGTTTCGCCAAACCTAGTCTCGACGAAACAAGTGCTCCGTCGGCCCAACCAGTTTCGCCAAAGCCCAGTTCGGGCCCATTACGGTAAAACGCGTATATTAACATGCACAGACTTATGTTTCATACGTTTTAGCAAAAATAAGAAACCCTAGAACTCTCCCCACTTTGACGGCAGCCCTGTGTATTCCCCAAGCTCTCGTGAACGGTCGAACATTCGTATCATCCATCTCGGTTAGTTGCATGTTTGTTAAATAGACTTATAGAATCTTTGGTTTCTCTACGTATGATCTTGATCTGTAAATTGGTAGAAGTATATTGATTCTGATGTTGTTAAGCGTGAAAGATTAGTCTCATAGGTTATGTGAAACATGGGTATGGTTAGGGTTCTATGAGTTTTATGTAATGTCAACTGTTTGCGCATATGATTGGACTAACCGAATGTAGCTACATGATGAACCATTGAACATACGAATCTGAACTAGTAATTAATCGGATGATGCTCGTGTTATACTCGTTGTATGAACAGCTTGTTAAAGTTAATGTTTGGCCTAATATGATTGATTGATTTCATGATGATTGGATGATGATTTATATGTTAGTGACTCCTGCATGATTTCGGTTTGATGATTGACGGCAGTTAGGGTTCCTGTGAATTCTGTGAAATTGTTGAATGTGTAACTGATGTGTTGACGGAACTGATATTGACGAAACAGGGGAAGTGTTTCGCCAAAGACAGTTGACGAAACTGGATTTTGATTCGCCAAGGGGGTTTGACGAAATAGAGGGGGGTGTTTCGCCAAGGGTAGTTGGCGAAACAGATTATGTTTCGCCGACCTGTAATTCGTCAACTTGGTTAACTGCACAGTAACCTAGTTAGACTCTGTTAGAAGTTAACTGTATTAACTAACTGCTGTTAAATGATGAACATGACTTGCATAGTCTTGAATACGTGCAATGTGCTACTTGGTGATACGTCTATACGTGAACAAAATGAATACAAACTGATTGTGTATACGTGCATACCCTAGGACGTGATTGATTTACTTCGAGCACATACTTAGCATACCGAGCAAACCCAAGGTGAGTTCACACAGCCAAGGCATGGGGTTCCCGGGTGGGAATGGGATTGGATGGCTTATTGTTTATACTCAGATGATAGAACCTAACAATAAGATACGGCTGGACTAGTAACACTTATTGAACTGATCTTCGCACACCTGCCAAGGGTTGGCCGTGATATTATGACTGACTTCGCACACCTGCCTTAGGAAGGCCGCGAACTAAATTTACTAATCTTCGCACACCTGCCCGGGAGGCCGCGATACAAATAAACCTAGTCTAGAATACTTGGGAAAAACATCCCCTAATATCTTCGCATACCTGCCTGGGAGGCCGCGATGGAAACTAATACGATACATGACATAACGAACGAACATACTACTACTCACACTATACTATTTCTGAACTATTAACTGTGAACTCGCTCAACTAGTTGTTGACCCTCTGCTGCATGCCTTGCAGGACCTTAGGTACTTATGGAGCTTGCACTAGGAAGGAGCAGGTCGTTGTGGAACATGGATCGTGGATGCCATGTTAAAACGTTTAAACAATCAAACTTAACATTACTTTGGGTTTACATTTACATACTTTGGATTTTCATTATTACGCTTCCGCTATTGATACTATGTTTGGTTTAGAACATCAATTGTATTGAATTAGTGGCTTGATCCTGGTCATATGATTGATGGCTTGATCCTGGTCATGTCACGCCTCCAAGCGGTGGTACTCCGCGTGTGGATTTTGGGGGTGTGACATAGGAAGGCCGCGAACTATACATACTAAAACTTCGCACACATGCCAGGGCGGCCGCGATACAACTATACATAGTCTAGAATATTTGGGAATATCTCCCCTAACCTTCGCATACATGCCGAGAGGGCCGCGACGGAAACTAATACGAAACATGACTTCACGAACGAACATAATGCTACTCATACTGTTACAATTACTGAACTGTACACTGTGAACTCGCTCAACTAGTTGTTGACTCTCTGCTGCATGCCTTGCAGGACCTTAGGTACTTTTGGAGCTTGCACAGGGAGGAGCAGGTCGTTGTGGGCATGGAACGTGAATGCTTATTAAACGTTTATGACATTACACACTTAATACTTATGTTTGGGTTTTCACATTTATGCTTCCGCTACACTTGATTATGTTGGTTTGAAAACACCTTTCGTATTGTTGAATAACGATTTCTATTTATGTTCAATATGATTGGTGGCTTGATCCTGGTCATGTCACGCCTCCAAGCGGTGGTACTCCGCGGGTGGATTTTGGGGGTGTGACATTTGATTTCTTTTCAAAAGTCTCAATTTTATTAGTACCCTTCGATGCTACAAATTTGACATTACTGTTTTTCTTCTGGTAACGAGCTCCTTTTGTTTCAAATTTTGATTGAGAAACGTTAGGCTTTTGAGTTCGCCTTTCTGGTTGTTTACCCTTAGAAGCAATAGGTTGTTGCTTTGTCGGTGATCGTATATTTCCAATTTGTTTTCTAATTTCAGATTTTGGAATTGGATCACATTGTGTTACAACAACTCCCGGAATTGTCTTTCCCAAAAATTTACTCGTATTGTCCTCAAAAACTTTATCAATCAAAGATGGATTGACATTTTTAATTGGAAAATCATTGTCCGAATAAATTTTAGCATCACCGACCAAAGTATACAATACGTTATTGCTCTTAATAGCAGACACACATTCCTTGTCATCCTTGACTTCCTTGACAGGATCTATCTCTTGTTTGACAACTGGTTTCACAGCAGGAGTAGGATGATCACAAAGAATGCAATTCTCAATTGGAATTTCTACTCCCTTCATCTTATCAAGTGATGTATCCTGATCACTCACATCTGATTCATCATCAGACGAATCATAATCCTCAATGATTGGAGCACTTTGATTCGTCAATGTTGAAGTGTCTATTCCATCAGATGAGGTACTCGAGGAATTGCCCGATTTGAACCCTAAACCAGTAGTAACTTCCCCATAATCAAGAGGCACACTGGGTTCAAAACGTGGCATTTCTTCTTCATCAGGCATTCGAGTATAGTTGTGCCTCAAAGGGGGTGGACACGACTTATACCCAACGCCTTTCTTGTCCCATTTCAGTTGTTGAGTGTCTATGATGTGATCGAGCACATATCGGGAGTTAGAATAACTCTCCAATTTGAGCTTGATTGCATCATGCTCGCATTTGGCAACAGCTAGCACTTTCTTTGTTTCCTCGATGATATTAATATAGTTATTAATACCAATTTGTTTGTTAAAAACAGTTTTTGTCAGTTCGGAAACACTTTTCTTTAAAGTTTCAATTACATCTTTGAAATCCTTTTCATTTCTAGCTAATGCCATGTTTGCCTCTTTGCACTTAGATAGCTCAATAACCAAACTTTGATTATGACTATGAACCTTTTCTGATTCCTCTTTCAATTCTGCATACATTTTACAAATACTAGGAGTAGGAGGATCAGAATTTACCTGACTCGTCGAGGCTGGGACATTTACCATAATGGCAGTATGATAAGAAAAAGATCCATCCTCAGAGAAGAATTTCTCCATTTCCTTTGATGCTACAGCAGCCATCTTGATCAGAAAAGATTTCTGACACTTTAACTCCTCGGCTTCATTCAATAAGTCTTCAACATCAGAATTCACTTGTTCCTTCACATCAGATTCAGAATTGTAACCAACCAAATTCGAGCTTTCTTCATCCGAACTCCTGCTATAACCAGAACTATCATCACTATTAGAAAACTCTTCTTTGTGAACATGCTTGATGTGATTGATGATCTTTGCATAGCATGCAGTTCCTCCTCCTCCTTCTTGATCACCATCCCCAAATTGTACAGACCAATTACATCCTTCATCAGCTTGAACTACTAATGCTCTGTTGGTGTTTGAAGGTCCAGCCTGGGCTTGATTGGTGGTGTTGTTCACTGCTACCAACCTTCTTTCACGGCTTTCTTGGTTTGCATTGGAAATACTTGTCTAATTGCAGAAGGGATTTTGATTGCCTTGTTTGCGCGGTCGGGTGCACTCACGTTTGAAGTGACCCTTTTCGCCGCAATTGAAACATGTAACAGCATCCTTATCAAAAGCATACTTCATATCCTTCTTGCTTTCCAACGTAGTTCTCCCAGTTCGTTTCATGAAATCCTTAGCCCTTCGAACAGCACTTGCAAACGCCCATTTGATGTCCATTAACTCCATTTCATCACGGTCTATCTGTTGATAATCTTCATGGGTCATATTGATGTTTCCAATTTGACATGCGACCAATCCGCAATAGGCACTGAACATTGTGTTGAGTAGTTCCATTTGTTCTTTTGCCACTTCGATGCTTACTTTAGAAAGGCTTGAAGTATCAACTCTGACTGTGTTGGGGTTTTGGGGTGGAGGGTTACTGTAATATGCTTGCTGTTGTTGTTGTGGTTGGGCTTGTGGTGTGGTTGGAATATAGGCACTTGGATCAAATTGAGGTTGAGTAGTGGGAACTTGAGGTGGAGGTTCGGGTTTTGGTAGCCAGGCACTTGCATCAAATTGAGGTTTCGAAAAAGCGTGAGCTTGAGCAATAACATGTGCAGGCGGAAAATCGGCTCTTGGATTAAAAACCGGTGGAGAAGCTGACTGAGGAAAGGGAGACGAGCTTGTATTGGACATAAACGCCGTTTGTAATTTTGGTTGCTGAGCTGAACTGGAACTGGCTAAATAGCTAAAACCCGGGAGGTACATTTCAGTATTTTGAGGAGCAGGAATTCGTTTAGCTTTCCGAATTTCTTCATCATTCTTGTGCTCCAAGTTCTGAATGAATTCATAGATACTCACAGTATCCAAAGTACCCGTATGTTTCAACAGTTCAATGAAAGAACTTCGGGGGTAAAGCGTCAGCAAACTTTGCAACCATTTCCCGTTGAGTTGCATGAACACCATAAGAATACATTTCACTAATCAAATGATAAAAACGAGTTGTCATATCATTTAGTGTTTCGTTATCCATGAATTGGAATGATTCAAATTCTTTCTTCAACAAGTCATGCCTTGTCTTTCTCGTAGCCGCATTCCCTTCTCCTCTTGCTACTAAGGCATACGATAAGTTTTTTTGTGCTCGTGCAATAACCAAATTGATGATAAATGTCCTTGTGGAGTGCTTGTGTGAGAATAGAGAACGCCTTCTTCTCAAGATCATATGCCTTCTTGTCGGCTTCTTGCATATTCATAAAAGTTGTTTCATTTGATCCCGCTTCTTCAAGGGCTGTGTTGTATGGAGAAATAAAGCACGTCCGTAACTCGGTATTTTGCCCTAAAACATAAGTGTGGAAACGATTTTTCCAAGATGGATACCCGTTCATGTGATTAAGCTTTGGCGGGCGGTTGTTACTACCCGTTTCACTCTCGCTTAGCAAAAGATTCTGAATGCTTTGATTTTGATTCGTCACCAACGCCCATTGACTCTCACTAATAGTTCGTGGTGGCAAAACATTCCTCATCCACATGGCTGCGGATGTCTGATCTTCACCCGGTCTTGGATCCATACTCCAATCCCAAGGACTAGTACAAGCCATATTTGATATATGAAAGTGAAAAACCTGGTCAAACACTTAAAAACAAACTGTTAAAACACTTTTGCAAGTCCTCTGTTAAAAATGACAAGTTTTCACGACGAAACTCTTTCCCACGAAACTCTATAGGTTTCTTCGAAGAATCTTTGACGAAACTCTAGGGGTTTCTTCGAGGTACCTTTGACGAAACTTAGAGGGTTTCGTCGAATCTCCTTTTGGCGAAACTCTATGGGGTTTCGTCGATTAGGTGCAGTTTCGTCGAGATAAAGTCTAGACAGTGAGTTGGTGAAATAGTTGGTGAGATTTTTCAAAAAATCTTATCTTTTTACTGACACAGAACACTTGTTTCAACTTACAACATGCCTATGTTACCAACCAACGTATGGTGTCCATATTTTAATCCATTTTAATTCTTTTATCAATTTCCTTTTAATTTTAAATTCAATGAATATCACAAGAACACTTTGAAGGTTCTTTGAAGATATGAAGACCAAACCCAGATTTTATGAACTTTCCGGTCACTGAACAATTTTCTGAAACACGAAATTGCTTAAAACTTTCACTAAAAACCCGGTTTATCACGTGAACAATCAATTTAACAAGGCTTTTGATAAAACTTTTTAGCAATCAACAAGATCAACAGTTTTTATGAAACTTTTCCAGAAATGAATAAACTTTTCAAGAACAATTTTCAGAAAAACAACAACAACAACCAGTTTTAACACTTGATAAAAACCGAACTATGTTTGATTTTAAACAAGCATAAGAGCCAAGGCTCTCATACCACTTGTAGGTCCCGATTCCGGAGGATCGATAACGAAACCAAATCTCTTGTTTATCACAAACACGGTCACGAGTGCGGAATCCCCGTGACTATGCCAAATCAAACATAGATAGTAACAACACAATATAATCAATGAAACACAGTCAATTGATTAAAAGGATGAGAACAAAGATCAAACAGATACACACACAGTTTGACAGTAGACTCTCAGGGTATGCTCTCATGGTTTCAAAGTGAAACCATGTTGTGTTTATATAGTAGTCCAGGCCCACAAGTGACGAATCATGGATTGGGCCCGACGAAACTTCACATAGGCCTGACGAAACTCTACAGGCGACGATTGAGTTTCGTCACCCATCTTGACGAAACTAGGGGATTTGACCAAATGGGAGTTTCGTCAACATGTACTCGACGAAACCTCGAGTTTCGTCGAGGGCTGCAATTTCTGATGTAGCAACACTATAAACACAAAAACAAACATGTAAACCCAAATATGCAACATGCATAGTCATTAAACATTACATATCAATGAGACAAACTTATCGGACACAAGTAGGATAGGAGGATATCCGACTTGGTCAACGGCGAATTACAGACTCAATAAAATAAAGACCGTACAAAATACATCGCTAATTAAGACAAGTGACAGACACAAAATAATGCACCAACATTTTCTAACCTCGTGTCCCTTATCATCTGTAAGTATAACATGTTGCCCAACCTTGAATTTAGAATGCTTTTCGGGGACCACAACTGTATCTTTGGTTCTTGAAACTGATCTCCTGCGATCTTTCCTGTGGGTCAGTTGGGATGTAGATGGAGATGGATCATAATCTTCATCCAGAAGATTCTCCGGGGAATTTGGGTCTGGCCCCCACCAATCACTTAAAAATCCATCAGCTGCATCACACCCTACACCAACACATAAATCACTAACTTAAAATCAATCACTATTGTATTTAACTATCTTCATATCTTTAGAAAATCAATCATTATTGTATTTAACAATCAATTAAAATCCCTCCCGAAAATCAAGCCCTTTCGACTAAACCATCTATGGATTCAAACATAGAAAACTAACACTGTATTCAAGCAAGAGAAACCAACCATCTACCAAAACTAAGATATATTCTAATGTGAAATGGTGGTGAAGATCTTAAATGGACGGTAAAGGTGATTAATCGAAACTCTGAAAGCAGCAGAGAAAAACAAGTAAAACCTATAATATTACTGAAAACAAAACGTTCTCTAATGTGGTCTGTTTGGATTAAATTAAGCACCAGCAAAATCAGAAGGAAGACCAACAACATCTCAACAAAATCTATAGTTATTTGCAACAGATCTAAAAGGTAGTTGAGCTGAAATTTCAGAAATGTAGAGTTTAACATTACCATGTGCATGGGGTACTTGTTATAACCTATAAATTTTCAACATGTTATGATCGAGTAACATGTACGTTCTTCGGTTCCCTGCATGATTAAACCGAATACAAGTAAGAAAACCGAAAGCTTATGAAAAAACAAAACTGGAAATCTCGTCACAATAATAATATTAAACAAGATTGAAGGTTTACCCTGAGTTCACATTGCCTCTTTTCCTCTAACATTGTTAATGATCGTTACAAGTTAGGGTTGTGTATGGCGGCACTGGTTGATAAAGATACGTCTGTCGAATTGTTGAAAATTAGGTTTTTATGGTTGTGCGTGGGTATGGGTAAGGTGTCACTGTGACATTTACTATTCTACCCCCTCCATTTTACATTTTGTTTTAGTCTTGTTCATCACTTACCCTTTAAATTTGTGGATGTTCATTAATATATATAAGTGCGGATAACTTATATGCATTTTGATTTTAATAGAAAGATGATGCCACCTCACATAAAGAAAATAGAAGCAATGAAACAAGAAATAAAGAAAGCTTTGCCTGAGATCCCATCGCCAGTGCGTTGTATGTTTCCTATAATATAACACTAGCAATGAAGCTTACCAATAAGGGTTGTCGACCGTAGGAATTAAAGAGGGCTAGAAAAGACACAACTGATTTAACCAAAAGAGAAGTAAGTACTTACGATTGTGCATGTCACTACTCGGATTTAGAGCAATGTTGGCGACATATGTGGCTGCTAATGATGTCACCACTATTACATGCCGCGAATGTTCAATAGCGGCAGCATTGATCGCCGCTAATGCCTATGCCGGAGCCTTTGTGAAAAAATTGCCAAAGACCAAACAAAACATAATTGGGTGGAGGTTGTTACTAATCAAATTGAACACCAAAATGAAACAAAAACCATTAATTTACATTACAAAATTTCTACATAAAATTATCTAACTAGCTATTTTCAAAAACCATTAACGCTATGAGCAATCAACATGTTATGATCTATTAACATGTATGTTTTTCAGTTCCCTACATGATTGAACCATTTACAAGTAAGAAAATGGAAAGCTTATTACAATACCAAAATGGAAATCTTTTTTTTGGGTAAAGGGTTACCCCGGTGAATTTTATACCAACAAATAAAACAAGTGAGAAGCAAAATTACTCCTCAGTTCTCCCGTACGACAGGCCATACGGGAGTTACAACTCGAAACAAACACGAGATACCAAAAAACAAACACCCAACACACTGGATGACCCACTAACTAATCGACCATTACAAAAAAATTAACCATAGTCATCATCCGCTACCAGCAAACCACGGGGGAGCATCCATTGTTGCAACAGCTCATCCGAATAATTGGTTATCTTGATCCGCATCGTTTGAAGCTTCAATCGAACCGTGTTTAGAATCACCTCCACTAGCTGATCACGAGTCCTCTTCCTATTCGAAAACAAGCGTTTATTTCTCTCATCCCAGACAAAATAAGCTAAGCTGAAGCACTAACCACCAGCTTAGCAATTATGTTCTTAGCCAATTTAGAATTTGCTATCCCCATTAAATACTCCAATATATCATTCCAGTTATGTTGAATGGCCGCCATACTTGCTCGATCTCTAACACCCTCCCAAACACTAGAAACATAGGCACACTCAAAGAACAAGTGTTTGTGTGAATCCGGCCCCATAGTACACAACGAGCAGCATATAAGATTGAAATTCGCATTACCCGTTAAGTTCCATCGGCTCATGATATCTTGTGTCTTCAATTTCCTGTTAACAATCAACCACATAAGAAATGCGTGTCTAGGAATAGCTTGAGGAAACCCCACAACATTTGCCCATGGAGCATCATCTTGAACCATCCGAATATCCTCCCAAGCCGTAGATGTAGCAAAAACTGTATCAACCCCTTGTCGAGTTCTCCAACTAATCTGGTCCTTACGCATCGGATCAAGATTCACGTCTTGAACATTTTGCATCATAGGAAACTGATTGACCCACTCTTGTGGCCACACCCAATCCCCATCCACAAGTACATCTGCCAACTTAGAATTCAGTCTGAATCTCGCATTAGCGATCATTCTAGGAGTTATAAAAGCTATAAGCGGACATATTTCATTCCACTTATCAAACCATATCATCGTGTCCATTCCATCACCCAATTTTACCCATATGAAATTCTGAATACTCATCCTAAGCTGACATAATTTCCTCCATGTCCAAGTAACATTGCCCTTTAACGGAACATCCCAAAAACTATGGTCTTGAATGCGGTATGAATGAATCCATTTAACCCATAGAGATTCTCTATTAGTCATCAAGCTCCATATATGAGAAATCGTTAAAGCGTTATTCATATCATGCACTCTTCTAATACCCAGTCCACCCTCTTGTTTTGGAAGACACAAAGTTTTCCATTTCACCTTCGCTTTACCTTTAATCTTATTACCCTGAGACCACAAAAAACACCTCATCTTCTCCTCCAATTCACAAATAATTTGTTTAGGCAATATGAAAACCCATGCCCAATAAATGTGCATCGACACCAAAACCGAACAGATAAGCTGTAGTCTACCAGCAAAAGACAACGATTTGGTTTTCCAATCCATGATCCTGTTCTCCATATTCTCTACTAGTCTCTTACAATCTTTGTACTTCAACCGAGTAGAGATGAGAGGAACTTCCAAGTAGCAAACTGGCAGAACCCCCTCCTCAAAAGGCATAATGCTAAGGATTCTTGTTTTTGCATGATCCTTCACATTACCAAAGAAAACTGTACTTTTCATCATACTCGGGATAAGACCCGACATATTCTTAAACATATTGATAGCCTTCATAATAACGCCAGCCGATTTGTGGTCTCCTCTAGCAAAAATAAATAAATCATCCGCGAAACACAAATTGATCATTCTTTCCTTGTCACATTTATTATGGAATCTAAAGTCATTAGATATAGAAACCTGCTTGTGCAATATTAACGTTAGAACTTCCATTACCAAGTGAAGAGATACAGAGATATAGGGTCCCCTTGGCGCAGCCCACGTTTCCCTTTAAAATTACCACAAAGATTCCCGTTAATCGCTAATGAAAACGATGTACAAGTAACACATGCCATAACCCACTTAATCATTTTCTGATGAAAATCGAAACACCTCAACGTACTCTCCAAAAAACTCCATTCCACCGTATCATACGCTTTTTGGATTTCAATCTTGAAAGCACATCTAGGAGGACCAGTATTACGATGATAGTTATGCATAAGCTCTTGCGTTAAAAGGATATTATCCGATATTCGTCTCCCCGGCACAAATGCGGATTGGTTAATACCAATAATATCCGCTAACCCAACCTTCATACGATCACTAATAATTTTACTAATGCACTTGTATAACGTATTACGGCAAGATATCGGCCTATAATCCGTTATCGAAGCCGGCGTTTGAACTTTCGGAATTAGCGACACCGCTGTGTGGTTGAGTTGCTGTAAGAGTTTACCAGTCTCAGAGAACTGTTTCACCGCTCCACAAACATCCCTTCCGATCACATTCCAAGCCTTCTTAAAGAAAACCGACGTATATCCATCCGGGCCCGGAGCTTTATTTCCAGCAATCGAGAACATAGCTGATTTTACCTCCTCATCCGTCACTTCTCAAACCATAAATTCAGCCTTTTCATTTGTCAGCATTGTATGAAATAAGTCTAGAGTTGGTTCCATATTAGCATTTGCTGACGAGCCAAAGAACTTCACATAGTGCTCAACCATAACTTGCTGAACCATATCGCCCTCGAACACGGACCCATTAGCATCACGGATTGAAAAAATTCTGCTCCTGTGATTTTTTGCCTTCACTACATTATGAAAATACTTTGTGTTCGAGTCTCCCAGAGCTAACCAATCGACCTTAGACTTTTGTTGCAGGAACATAGCTTCATCAAGGACATCCGACTTATACATTTGAATTAGACTAGATAACTTCTCAACTAATGCAGAATTCATCGGATCATCATCAATCACACTCTGGCACTCATCCACCTCCTTTCTTGCCCGAGTAACATTCTCATGTAAATTACCCTGTTGTTGCATAAGTTTCCGCAGAGGAGTCTTTAGCAGCTTCAACTTTTTCACAACTTGAAACATACTCACTCCCTGGATATCCATATCCCAATCCTTCCAACAATCTCCATGAAGCCATCTTTATCCGCCAAAAAATTAACAAACTTAAAAGGTTTTGGCTTATCTTTTGTTATCTTTGGCAAGACTAGAATGCACGGAGAATGATCCGATAACCGGTATGGGTGGAAAGAAGCCGCAGCCTCTCGGAACATATCAATATAGTCAGTATTACCCAAGATACGGTCGATCTTCTTAAACACTGCCCGTTGTTGCTTCTGTTTGTTGCTCCATGTGTAGTGCAACCCCGAACAATTAATATCAAACACTTCAATAGAATTCACACAATGTTTAAACTCAGTCATTCCAATATCACTTGTTGAAGAACCCGAAAGAGAGTCTTGCATAAACAAAGAACAGTTAAAGTCACCCATGACTACCCACGGCTTATCTTTCATGAACGAATGATGTACAGAAAGGTTCTCCCATAAATCTCTTCTTGCTTTGTAGTGATTATGAGCATACACAAACGAGCAAAATAAAGCTTTCCTATCAACTTTGAAAACAATCTGAGTATGAATCACTTTATCAGATTGATCAAGAATCATTACATCGACCAAGTTAGCATCCCATCCTATCATGATACGAGTACCTTTACTAGAGTACATTACATTACTGGCCCAACTCCACAAAGCACACACCTTTTTACAAACATTTTGAACATTTGACTTATCAACATGATTTTCCAAGATAGCACATACCTGTAAGTGCTTCTCCACCATCAACTGCCGAACCTCTTTCTGTTTCAGGGAGTGGTTCAATCCCCGTATATTCCATGCAGCCACACTACCCATCAACACCCTCTAGACCAGGTGTGCTTGCACCCTCAGATTTTTTACCATCTTTTTTCAAATCACCTATATTGCCCATTCCTTCATTACCTTTGTTTCCATTTTTGTTTTCCATAAATTTGGGAATATCATCAAGGATCTCATTAATCTCAACCTCATCAGGAATCAACTCGTGGACATTCTTCTTCTCATTAGTATTATCCTTTTTGTCTCGAATGTATGTTGTTTCCTCCCTAACTCCTTTCGTATCCTCCAAATTGCTACCCTCCACCTAGTCTCTTAACACTTCAAAAGAGTTTGATGTTTGAGCCTTATGATCTTGCTGGCGCGTAACATTTTTGGATCTAGGATTCACCACCGGCCTGTACACCATCTTTGGCTTCTGTTTATTAATCTGAATTCCCTTATTGGTCCCCTTATTAGTTTTTTTCACCGCTTCCTTAAAGTTGTCATCATCCTTCCTATTTCCCTCCTCATGATCAGGTTTCTTCGGTATCTTCAGACAAGAGTTGACATCATGACCAAAGATGCAACAATTCGCACACCTCAACGGAACCCAATCATACTCTATTTTCACCTCAGCTTTAGTAAAACCTTTCCCATCAAGCAAAGGAATTGCCATAGTGCTACTTTTCTTGAGCTCCGAATCCGCATTAATTTCTATTAAAGCCCATGCAAAACTACTTCGGCCCCAAGATTCTGCACACATAATGGCCGTAAAAGAGTCTAACATCTTAGGAGTTCCAATTTTGGACGCTAAGAGACTAAGCCCATCCTCTGTAAAGGCTGCCAATGGTACATCATGCATCTTGACCCCTGCGACAGAGGTAATGTCCTCTTTCTCCACTGTCACAGAAGGTGACCATTCTTTTAATATTATAGGTACGTTCCTAATCATCCACAGCCCTTCTTCCAGCAACTTATCCATCCCTTCCTTCGTTTTAAACTTAAAGAAAAAGAAGCCTTTAGAGTTCATCATTAATCTTATCAACCCGTATTTCACCCAATTATTCTTTGCAAAATAATCCACAACTGGAAACGCAAGCCTCTTACCCAAAAAAATACCCATATAGAGTATTAGCATACCGATCGCTCACTTTCTTAACTGATGATAACGAAATGACAACATCCGCTCCTTCCATAGTTTCACTATTTTCCATCGTTCTGAAATTAACTTTCGCACTAACCTTCTTGTTTTGTACCACGTTTGCAAAGGACGGCATCTTAGCATTATCATCAGCCACAAAAGTCGATGAAGTAGGATAAGAGCCTGTCAAGAACAGCTTCTCCCTATACAAATTCTGATCAGTATTAGGTTTAGACATATTCCTAGTATTAGGGTTTGCATGAAATAGTCCAGTATTACCACCCATACAATCCAAGCTTACAGGAGTAGAGATAGCCGCTAAGCCATCAATAACTGATGTATTCTTCGTGGAGTACATACCTCGTCTTTTTTTTTGGGTAAAGGGTTACCCCGGTGATTCTATATATCAACAAAACCAAAACAAACCAAGTAGTGTAGAGAGTCTACACTAGTTCAATCATGAGGCATACCCCATGAAAGTAAGCCAAAAATAGCAACAACCAAAACAAACAAAAGACAACCCAAAGCCACTAGTCTAAACAACTAGGAAACAAATACAGAAACAAACTAATCAGCCCCCATCATCCAGTATCTCTTTGCCATGGACCTCCCATTCTCTTAAAAGCCTGCGCACATTCGCAGTATTCTTCAGTCTTGCTCCCATTAACTTGTAACGCACCAGTTGTATTATGTGAGCACCAACAGTCTCTGGCGGCCTTAGCTGATTCTTGAAAATCCTAGCATTACGCTCCTGCCAAATAACATATGCTGTAGCCGCAACCACCACTCTAGCCACATAATCCGCAGCTTGCTTAGAATTGGAACGGACAAGTAACCAGTTTACAATATCGGCCCATTTAGGCTGAACCGAATCCATACCAACCTTTTGTTTCATCATCTCCCAAACTTTAGCTGAGTAATTACACTCAAAAAACAGATGGCTATGAGAATCATGATTAGCATAGCATAATAAACAGCACATCATGTTCATATTTTTACGCCGCTCGAAATCCCAGCTTAGGATTTTATCCTGCGTAAGAAGCTTGCCTCGCATAATCAGCCACATGAGGAACGCGTGCCGCGGGATGCATTGAGTAAACCATACAATCGTGCTCCAATCTACTTCTGTATCCCTATATCGAATCGAATTCCACACGCATGAAGTTGAAAACCCACTCCGATCGCTACCATCACACCACATGAATCTGTCCCGTTTGTTGGGGGTAACGTGGATTTGATCAAGCTGGATTAAAACTGGGAATAAATCCCTCCATGCAATCGGCCATTTCCACTCTCCATTCAACTGAATATCAGACACAGAGTCATTCAAGCGAAACCCTGCATTCGTAATAGCTCTAGGCGAAATAAAATTACCAAGAGGCCCTAGACCGCACCAAGAATCATACCAAGCCGAAGTCCTAGAACCATCACCAATATCCGACCAAAAATACTGTCTCATTTGCGGTCTCAGCTGAAGAAGTTTCCTCCAGGAGTAGCAACTATTTGAAACAGATTTAGAAATCCAGAAATTGTTACCTTTAAGCCTGTAACTGTGCACCCATTCCACCCACAAAGAATTCCTTCTCGTGACAATACTCCAAATATGATTAGTCATAAGGGCTTTATTAACATCCCCTAACCGCCGAATCCCCAATCCGCCTTCATATTTAGGGAGACACACAACTTTCCAAGAGACTTTCGCTTTACCTTTCTGGAACGCGTAATCTTTAGACCAAAGGAAATTCCTCATTTTTGCCTCCAATTCATGAATAACCCTAGCCGGCAAAATAAAGACAGAAGACCAGTATACATGCATAGATGACAAAACAGAAATAATGAGTTGCAATCTACCAGCAAACGAGAGTAATTTGTTCCTCCAATGTGTGATGCGTTTGTCAAGCTTTTCCAACATAACACTGCAATCTTTATAAAGAAGCCCCGACGAAATTAGGGGAACCCCAAGATAACGCACAGGCAGGGTTCCCTCTTTAAACGGCATAATATTCAGAATAGCATTTTTAATATAACTTGGGACATTACAGAAGAACACCGTACTTTTCTGAATACTAGGCACCAACCCCGACATTTTAGAGAATTTGGAGAGAGAATCCATAATACATCTAGCCGAAGCAATTTCCCCTCTAGCAAAAAGGAACAAGTCGTCTGCAAAACAGAGGTTGATAATATGCTGTTTCTCACATTTGTTATGAAATTTAAAAGAAGAATCAATTCTGGTCATATGATGCAGAATGCCCGTGAGAACCTCCATAACAAGAGTGAATAAATACGGGGATAGCGGATCTCCCTGACGAAGACCCCGGTTACCTTTGAAAAACCCGTGCACATTGCCATTGACACAGACAGAGTACGAAGCTGTGGATACACAAACCATGATCCAGTCAACCATCTTATTGCTAAACCCAAATCCAAGCAAAATGTTTTTAAGGAATTTCCAATCAACCGTATCATAGGCCTTTTGGATGTCTACTTTAAAAGCACATCTTGGGGGACCCGAGTTCCTATGATAATTGTGCATCAGTTCTTGGGTTAACAGAATATTATCAGAAATTTTCCTCCCTGGGACAAATGCAGATTGGTTAATGCTAACAATGTCATTCAATGCAACCTTCACTCTCTCCGCAATTATCTTGCTAATGCATTTGTAAATGACATTACAGCAAGCTATCGGCCTGAAATCAGTCACAGCCGATGGGGAAAGAACCTTTGGCACAAGCACAATAAGAGTGTGATTTAGATCTCGAAGGAGATATCCAGTATCAAAAAAATCAATAATGGCCCTCGAAACATCCTCACCGACTATCGGCCATGCACTCTTGAAAAAGGCTGCCGTATACCCATCCGGTCCAGGGGCTTTGTCAATGCCGATAGAAAACATAGCCTTCTTTACCTCATCTACGGTCACCTGCCTACACATATAATCCGCAACAATAGGATCCAAGACTTTCGAAAACAAATCTGGAGCCGGATTCAGCGACAAATCATCTTTGCAACCCAAAAACTTCTCGTAGTGATCGACAAAAGCTTTATGAACCTGATTGCCCTCAAAGAGAACACCCCCCGTATCCCGAATAACATCAATACGGCTGCGATGATTTTTGTTTTTTAACGAAGAATGGAAGAAAGCCGTGTTCATATCCCCAGCCCTCAACCAATCCACTTTGGCTTTCTGTTTTAAAAAACGCTCCTCATCCAACAACGCTACTTGGTATTCAGCACTTAGCGTGGCTTCTTCGACCCGAAGACTTGCACTATTCGGCTGTTTATCAATAGAAACCTGAATGACATCAAGTTTCTCACGGAGACTTTCCACTTTTTTATGCAGGTTACCTTGCTTAAAAAGCATAGCACGCAAAGGCTTTTTCAATAGCCGAAGACGTTTAACAACCCGGAACTGATGCACTCCATTTACTCTAGACTCCCACCCCCTCTTTACAATATCTAAGAATTCAGGTTTGAACACTAGAAAGTTAGCAAATTTAAACGACCGAGGTTTCAAAATACCAGCATCCGGGAGCTTCAAAATACATGGGCAGTGATCCGAAAGCCGGTACGGGTGGAAGAGAGCTACAGCATTCGGGAATTTACTCACAAACTGGGTATTACCCAAAACTCTATCGATCTTTTTCAGCAATCCAATCCCCTTCTTAGGCTTCTGGCTCCATGTAAAATGAAGACCAGACCGATTAATATCAAACATTTCAATGTCATCCACACACTCTTGGAACTCTTTCATACTGAGAGACACAGAAGAGGCCCCCACTGATTTATCTTCCAAGTTCAGAGCCGAATTAAAATCGCCCATTAGAAACCAAGGGTTATTTCCAACAAATACTTTATGCATAGACAATTGGTGCCATAACTCCCGTCGGGTAACATAATAATTAGCTGCGTATACAACCGAGCAAAAGGCTATTTTGTTATCATTTTTGAGAAAAAGTTGTAAATGCATAACCTGATCGGTCTGTGACAGAACCATAACATCAAATACGGATGGATTCCAGCCAATAATGATTCTTGTACCCTTGCTACAAAGAGCTCCATTTGACGTCCAATCCCAGGATCGGAACACAGAATTACAAACTTGACTCAGCCTACTAACATCAACATGCGACTCCAGAATAGCACAAAAACTCAAATTGTAATCCTTAACAGCTTGTCGAACCTCCGTTTGTTTCAGAGGGCGGTTCAACCCCCTTATGTTCCATGAAGCAAGACTAACCATTGATAACCGATGAAAAAGGAGTGCTTGCCTCTTGTTTAGAATCAGGTTTCCTAGCATCATTGACAAGAAATTCAGCCGTCTCATTATAAACCTCCTGTACCTCATCATCATCCGAATCATCTTGCACATCTCCTACACCACTACCACCAGCTTCTTGGTCGTTCCTTGAATCATTTAACACGTCAAAAGGATTGGCTGAAGCAAACCTCGAAGTTGATGTTGATTTACTAGGCTCTCCAGTCGTTCTTAACCCAACCGGGCGGTATTCAAATCTCTGCTTTTGTTTGTTAACCGGAAACCCCGTTCTCTTAGCCGTTTTCCTAGCATCCACATCCATGAACCCATCCTTGTCTACCACTGGCTTTTTCGAAGGCCCTCTTGCATAAGGAACTTTAGAGGCTTTTTGAATCACAGCCGGAGCCTTCGTAACCTGCCTGACTTGCCTTGGGCAATCACCATCATGATGGCCATAAACCTTGCAAAAAGAACATCGGTGAGGGCTCCATTCGTACTCCACATACACCTTTTCCTTAGTAAAACCCTCCCCTTCCAACTCTGGGACAGCAATCACAATTTCTTCTTTAAAATCATTTTCAGCCGAAACTTCAACCAAAGCTCTAGCGAAACTGCTACGCCCCCACGAATCTAAGCACATAGAAGTGGTATACGAGTCTAAAACTATAGGATTCCCAATAGCCGTTGCAATCATGCTTAAACCATCCTCTGTATAAGCAGCAAGAGGAACCTCGTGTATTTTAACCCAAAGTTGCACAGTTTTAACTTCCTTCTTCTCCAGCTTCGAAGATGGTGACCATATATTAAGAAACAATGGTTGAGAGCGAATGATCCAAGGACCTTCTTTCATAGCATTCAGCATACCACTTTCGTCCGCAAACTTAAAAAAGAAAAAACCGCTCGCATTCATCATAGTCTTTTGGAGGCCAAATTTCTTCCAATTATTCCTGACGAAATACTCAACTACAGGGTAGGCAACACGATCACCAAGGAAGTACCCATACAACGTATACGCAAGCTTCTCTTTAACAGCCCTCACAGACTCCTGCGGCAGCACTACATCACAGCCCTCATGAGCTACCGTACTTGCAAGTGTTCTAAAATTCACCTTCCTGGAACTCGAAGCCCCAATAGAGTCAGCATAAGAAACCTGATGCTTACCTGAATCCCTTCGGACATTCTGACTCCCTTGCATTCCAAACTGATTACTCATCATACCCTTGTCGGCCATATTAGGGTTTTCATTAGGTGCACCACTAGGGTTTGCATGGGTATCATTCTTCGTCGCCGTGTAATTCCCTCCACATGCAGACGTACCATCCAACTCCACAGGCTTAGAGATTTCGAGTAAACCATCAAGGATTGAACTATTATTGGTAGAATACAAACCCCGTCTTGGAAACAGATTATTTCCCTCAATATTAGTTACCTTCAGCCCAATACCACGAATTGGAGGAGACTTCTCCTCCGTCCCCGGTGTGACTCCTTCCTTCAGCGGATTGTGACCACCACTATTACCCTCCATGCACACAAATCACCAGAACAAAACAAGAAACCCAGCCGGCCAAAGAAAACGCAGAACGAGAAGAACCCTAATCCTGAAACCCTAGCGCCGTAATTCAATCCTTAACACATTAATTCAGAGTATCAGTCTAGCTGAATTAAACTCAGTTAACCGCGACCAATAACAACCAAACTAATATATCAGGATCTTCAAGCAGCAACTAAGGCGGCGATTGAGAAAAGAAACGAAAAAAAACCCTAAGATCAGATTGATTACTACTGCTAACTAGTTCGTTATAGAGAATTGATAAACAATCTCTAATCACAGACTGTTATACAGACGAATCTCAAAGAAAACTAGGGTTCATGATGGTCGAAAATCGCCCAGGAGGAGGGAGGGTTCTAATGCTCCTGTTGATTTGGCTTTTTTTCGGAGTACATACCTCGTCTTGGTATTAGTGGGTTCCCTTCAATGTTTGTAACTCGTAATCCAATACCACGAACAGGAGCGGTACCAGGAGTTGATTTTGTGTCCTCAATCGCATCAAATTTGTTATTAATGCCAGCCGTATTACTCGTTATCGGATACCCATCCCCATCAAATTGTTCCACTCTCTCCATCGT
This sequence comes from Helianthus annuus, assembly GCF_002127325.2. Taxonomy (NCBI): domain Eukaryota; kingdom Viridiplantae; phylum Streptophyta; class Magnoliopsida; order Asterales; family Asteraceae; genus Helianthus; species Helianthus annuus. Next base: position 89,566,036 of record NC_035448.2, read on the forward strand.
CACGTACAGCAAACAACCATGCAAAACATAACTTCGAACCAGAAGACCAAGATCAGAACAGAAAAGCAAAAACCCTAATCTAGCAAAACCCTAAACCAAAAATCATCACGAAATCAAATAGAGAACCCGATCAATCAAGGTTACTGCTCACCAATAGGACCGAAAGACCCAATAATCTATTCAATCAGATCTGACTCTTAGAATAAGGCCGGCGATCACGAACAAAACGAAAAAACAAACCCAAGTTTGAACGATCAGAAGTTGCTAACGAGTTCGTTACAGTTGTTTGATGAATCAAACACTGATCACAGACTGTTATACATCTAAATCTCGAAGCAATCAGGGATTTATGGAGGGATGAAAATCGCCAGCTAGACCAAAATGGAAATCTCGTAACAACAATAATAGCTAACGAGATTGAAGGTTTACCCCGAGACCAGTCGCCTCTTTTCCTCTAACATTGTTAATGGTCGTCACCAATTAGGGTTGTGGAAGGCTGTTTGGAAAAGATACGTCTGCTGAATTGTTGAAAAATAGGGTTTTAGATAGGAGGAGATTATGAGTTTAATACCCGTTCAGAAAAAAAACTATGAGTGTAGACAACTTATATGGCATTCTAATTTTGGTAGCAAGATCACCAAACTTCACAGATAGAAAGAGAACATATTAAGGGGCGTGTAATGTATTCATTACCAATTTGAAAGCTTACACTAAAGCCAAAAGTTAGTGTCAAAATGATAACTCTGAAAAATAAATGAAGAAATATAGGTAATGAAACCAGAATTTATTGTTCATATAAATCAGAGTAAAACACTGCAACATATATGAATCAAATATTTAAGGTCCATTATTGTTTTTAAATATCAAAATCTATATAAGAAAAGTATGGCATTAGACAGTTTATTGAGATCTTTCAGTCGCAAACCACCGCAATCGTCGTACAAATCTTGATCCCTTCCACTCGCTATCTACAACGATTTCACAAGAGAATAGGAACTTTTGTTCACCATCCGTATTGATCTTATAAATCCCCTGAACCTCCCATTCAAACTTTACAGAAAACTTATCAGTTCCATGATATGCTCCGTTCTCCGTTCGGTCTAACTCCGTAGCATCACCCAACTACCATTAACTCAGTTGATAACCGGATTGTAATCCGTCGTAGCGCCATCGTTGCTCATCACGAACCACGAACTAGTGGTATTACCATTTCGCTTATATGGATTTCAAATCACGATCCAGCCAACGTCACTCATCCGTGCATGACCGCTGCTGTCATTCACAAATTCGTTACCATTCGACTATTGCGGTAATGATTCTGACCCTTCTTTATCGTATCTGCACAACATTAATGCTTGGAATTTCTATTCGAATACGGTTGTTATGACCTGATGCCAAAAACATCTAAATCAAGATTTTAACTGAGAGACTATGTGAAGTTTGTAAAATATAATAACATGTATACGTTCAATTTGTTTAAATGATTAAACTTGATTTCTCAAATTGATACACGTACCCCTTGGAGTCTTTTTGTTTGGTTATGTTAAATTTAATGGGATATAAATTTATTGAAGTACTCTTTGATTTGTTCTCACAGACACACACGGACCAATTAGTTAAGAGCAAAAAGTCTAATTTTCCAACTAAAAGATGTAGAAACTCTTAGGGGCTGTTTGGTAGCCTCTGAATGGTCATTAAGAGGCTACCCCTTAATGGAACCATTAAGAATTTTACCAATGAGAAGGCAGAAGAATGTGACATGTGATGATTTACCATTCAGAGTTTACCTCTTAACCATTCAGACTTGAGGTTACCTCTTATTCATTCAGAGGTTTTAAACCATTAAGAAGTAGCATCTGAATGGTCATTAAGAGGCTACCAAACAGCCCCTTAGTCAATTTATGTGTTGAGTGATTCCATAATAATGGTGTTAACAAAAAGAAAACAGTAAGTAGTAATTGGATATAAGTCATCAAATTAGGACCCTTTTGAATTTACTAATATACGAATGATCCTTTACGCATCAAAAATTTTTTTGGGTAAAGGGTTACCCCGGTTCAATATCATATATCACAAACCAAAAACATACAAGTAGTAAGGAGAGTCCTCACTAATTCACTATCCTGACATGCCAGGAAGTGTTAACAAGCATAAACAGCAAACCACACTAACAAAAAACATAAACCTACTCTAGATACTAGCTAGAGACAACCAGTGAACTATAGGCGAGGCACATTCCATTTTTCTAGTAAACTCTTTCCCGTCATAGAGCTCTTGATCTTCACCGAGGCTAGCTTCAATCTAACCGTAGAAACAATAGCTTCAGTTATCACATGCACCGTTCTTTTCTTGGATTTAAAAAGCCTTTGATTACGTTCTTGCCATATAAAATATGCGGTCGCCGATAGTAATAACCTGCCAATCACACTTCGCATGGACTTTTTCGAAGGAACATGAATCAACCACTCAACAATATCCTCCCACTTACTAGACATTAATTGAATTCCAGCAAAGGATTTAATAGACGACCAAACCTGCATTGAAAATGAACACTCGAAGAACAAATGATCATGCGAGTCCGGAACCAATGAACACAACGGACAAGACAGCAGGTTTAAGTTAGTACTAGTACCAACATCCCATTGCTTTAGCTTATCCTGAGTTTTGAGCTTCTTCTTACAAATGAGCCACGAAAGAAAAGCATGTCTAGGAATGCAATTCGCGAACCAAACAATTTCCACCCACGGAACTGTATCACCCTGACTTCTTAACGAATCCCACACAATAGAAGCTGAATATTCCTGCTCGTTGCCCTTTACATCACGCCAGATTAATGAGTCCGACTTGTGAGGATTAAGGACTGGTGGTTGAATAGTTAATAAAACCGGAAAAAGATCCATCCACGCTCTCGGCCACCCCCAATCTCCATCATTCACAATATCACTAACTTTGGAATCAAGATTAAACCCCGCATTGTGTAGCCGACGTGCTGAAACAATGTGACAAAGCGGACCAATTTGAGCCCACCGATCAAACCAAGCGGACGTAGTATGACCATTCCCAATCTTAGAGACGATAAACGGACGAACCCGATCCCGAATTTTCAGAATATACCGCCAACTAGAAGCACTATTACCCGTGGACCTGAGCTGCCAAAATGACTTCCCTTTACGCATCAAAAATTTTATTATAAGTACTTGTAAGTATCTATACTTTCTATAAAAGGAGAAATCCCAATGACATAAGAAAAGCTGATGTGGTAGCCAGAGAGGTTGTCCAACAATGTTTTTCTTATCTCATTACTGCATCATAAAGCCTAATATATAAAATCATTTTAAAATCTATCTAAACTTCTGCCTCCCAAAACCTCTGCTCATATCCCTCCATAGTTTAAAAGCAGCAGCGGTTGAAGGTTCATATCATGCTATACCTTAGCAGATGTTTAGTTGCCGGTAATTTCAAATTCAAAATGCCTGGGAATACATAATGCAATTAATGCATGTCACTCACTCACTTCTGTCAATCATCTGCCTCTATAAAGGTTTTTTCCTCATTTCACTCTTCGTATTTCCACTCTCATGTTCTCTGCTTTTGTAATTTGACATTCCGATTTCCGAATTAGAAGTCAGCGTCAGTTGAAATTAACAATTTTAGTTCAGTTAATGATTTGAATCCTGGGAAAGATTTGTGGCAAATGAGAGCGAGGATGTTCCGAAAATGGAATCAAGGTTATAAAATGGATCTCAACTTCATTGATGAAAAGGTAATGTCTGTTTGTGTTTGAAAATAGATGTATACGTGTGAATTCCTGATTCTATGCTTTGTAGGTTTGTAATATAAATGTTCCTGGGAAAGATTTGTGGCACATGAGAGCGAGGATGTTCCGAAAATGGAATCAAGGTTATAAAATGGGTCTCCACTTCATTGATGAAAAGGTAATGTCTGTTTGTGTTTAAAAATAGATGTTCCTGAGTTTTCTACGGTAGTTTATTGAGTATATATATTTTTTTATTTTTTCTTTTTATCACAAACTATAGGTTTGTATGCTAAATGTTCTTCAGGTAGATCTTGCTAGATTTGTTATTTGGTGTGGAAGTCTTGAGTTCGTTGGCCGAACTTCAAAATGGAATCAAGGTTATAAAATGGATCTCAACTTCATTGATGAAAAGGTAATGTCTGTTTGTGTTTAAAAATAGATGTATATGTGTGAATTCTTGATTCTATGCTTTGTAGGTTTGTAATATAAATGTTCCTGAGTTTTGTATCGTAGTTTATTGAGTATGTATATTCTTTGATTTTTTCTTTTTATCATAAACTATATTTTGTATGCTAAAAAACCATAGAAGTTTAAATGTTCTTCAGGTAGATCTTGCTGGATTTGTTATTTGGTGTGGAAGTCTTGAGTTCGTTGGCCGAACTTCAAAAGAAACTAACTGTATGAAAGGCGAGATTCAAGCCTTGGAGTAAGTGGTGGCTTACATGTTCAGTCATTAATTCAAATTATTGTTTTTGTTTACTGTGGAATGATCTTAGAAATGAGACAAGGGCTGTTGGTATTTAAAGGGGAATCAGGGTAATGCTAAAAAATGACAGCTCTTGGGTATGTGATGGTTGTTATATAGCATGTAATGTAAAGGTAATTTTTGTTACTTTCTATAAATCATAACTATACTCTTTATTTCTGGCAATATAATGACAGGTTGAATGAATATTCATTAGTTGTTTTGTGATCTGTTGCAAGGAAGTTGGTGATGTTACGGAAGACTTTTCAGCAGCCTTCGATTGAAAGGGATTCTGGATTAAGTCTGAATGAAAAGTAAAAACTACTTATTTTGAAGACTAAAATTGTGGTTTTTAGTTATGTGTGTTTTAACCTGTTGTGTTTGAAAGTTTGGTATGTTATGGCTACAATTTGAATCATCTAAACTGATGGATTTTGTATGTAATTGCTACAATTTGAATATTATTGTTATTATATTATTTTAATGTTCATTTTTTGGACAAGCAGTAGGGTTATATATTATTTTTAGTGACTGAGTACTACTTAAATGAATTGGTTAGTATGAAAACTGTTAAAGTAATGACTGAGTACTACTTTAGAATTTGTTGAGCAGTCTTTGCTTCAACGGACCTTATCATCTGTTGATCATGGTCTGTTAAAGCTCTGTTGTTAAACATTCTCTGTTGAACTGCATCATCTATTAGTCCATAGCAGAGGTTCTCTTTGGCAGACCTTTGCTTGAACCGTCTCGGTGTTTATCAGCAGATGTTGTTTCATTCAACAGACTTTGCTTTTATAGAGGTTTTAGAGTATAATTCAATTTGGATTATGACAATGATTGGCCATAAATTTGTTTTGCCTTTTAAATGTTGATCACCAACATGTTGTGATTTATTGGCAAGTGACAATTGAAATATAACGAATGTATGGCAAAAATGAGGATCTGTTGAACAGACTTTCATTCAACAGACTTTATCATCTGTTGATCATGATCCGTGTGTAAACAGATGTTGAAATCCTCTGTTGAACTGCATCATCTGTTAAGCCACAGCAAATGTTATCAATCTATGCTTTTGTATTTATCAGCAGAGGACCTTTGGTTCAACAGACTTTTCTTCAACAAATGTTGTCTTCAAGAGAACTTTGGGTTAGCAGACTTTAGCAAAATAGATGTTGAGTGTGTCCTTTTAGTTTCAGATGTTTAAAGATTGTATCATCTGTTAAGTAACGACGGATGTTAGCTTCATGATGCTTTTGTATTCATATTCAGCAGCAGAGGTTCTCTTTTGGTAGACCTTTGCTACAACAGTCTTCGTGTTTATCAGCAAAGGTTGTTTAGAATAACAGACTTTCCTTCAACAAATTTTGTGTTCAACAGAGCTTTTGGTTTGGCGAACTTTATCTAAATAAATGTTGAGTGTATCCCTTTAGTTGTAGATGTTAAAAGACTATTATTTGTATTAGAGGCTCATTCAAGTGAAGTTATGACAATGATCACCCATAAATTTGTTGAAGCCCTTAAAATGTCGATGACTGGCCATAAATTTACAGAGTATAATTCAAGTTGTAATGTATCATGAAAAGCCAATTAAAATAATGGAGAATGTACAACAAAAATTTAAGTTAATATAAATAACAACATAAGCATACATGATTATAATTTAAATATTCGTAAATCGTAAATTTGCAAAATATAGATGTTTGATACATCACCATCCCATAACTTCATCTCAAATGAGATAATACCAACAACCATAACATATTTCATATTTCTGTGGATACCATTGGGCTTCGTGAACTTCTTGGTCCATTGACAAGCCGCGTATCTAAATCCCTTGCCATGCTTCTCCCGTCGAAAGTCAATTACAGTGTCAACTCCATTCAAATTTTCAACTGTCATCTTCAATGATCTATGAATCCTTGATAAGGATGCTACTTTCACATTCAGACGCTTAAAATAAATATAAAATAACAATAATTAATAAGAAATAAATAATGTATTTAAGGAAAGTAACAAATTTTTTAATTATAACAAACATTTAACATCCAAAGAATGAGGCATAATATATTAACAGAACAAACTTACAAAATGTTTACTGCAGTACCATACGAATTCTAAGGGGTATACATCAGGATCAGCTTCATAATCTGAGACAGCGGCATCAAAATCTGCATCGTCGCCATCATCGGATGATTCATCCGATACAACATAATCACTATCAGAATTTGCGTCATTAGATTCTTCAACATCCAACTCGTGATCCATATCTTCGGTAATTGGAGCAACTTCTAATTTGGGTGAGGAAGTATCGTCTTTTGGACTGTCGTTGGCTTTGGGTGCAACAATCTCACATCCATTCAAATCAAAGACAGTAAGCAGAAAGATGTAATCTGCTACGTATCTTAATTGCAGACCCATGTAGTGTATAACCTTTTCCCATCCATCAGTTTTAAAGTAACAATTCCGAAGAGGATCACGTTGAAGTACTACATCAAAAGAGACCCACTGATTCACATAGATCTTAAATGTCTCTTGTAGGATCGTTTGCACGACCAAAATGAGTCGTTCAGAAGAGTTCTAATCAATACGAGAGGCGGAAACAAATGTATCGACTTTAAATCAGCTAGATATACACTTTAATTTTCTTGTTTATTGATATAACAGCGTTTTACAGCTTGGAGACACTTCGGCAGCACCTCGGTACCGGAATCAGAAAAGTTACAAATGAAATCACAAGCACGCTATTTATAGGCAGAGCCATTCCGCACGAAATGGTTTATACGAGATGGCTAGTGCCATTTCGTACGAAATGGACCCATCCATTTCGTGCGAAATGAACAACACCTTCTAAAATTCTATTTTCTCATACAACGTGCCCTGATCTATCTAATCTATTACAAGACTCGATACAAGATGAAGTCGACAGACATCTGTACCAACAGACTCCCCCTTGGATGTTGACGAAGTCTTCAGTGTCGAGTCTTCACAGTCTTCAATCTTTATCAGTCTTTTCGCTCTCTTTCCAAAGTGTCTGACATTGTAAGCATCCTCAATCTTCTCTTTCTCTTTCTCTTCCAGAATCGTAACCTTCCTCTATCTTCTCTTGATCAGATCTCTTGATTTCTTAAGTTCATCAGCATCATCAGCTTGCGTGGATCTTAGGATTCAAACCTGACTCTCTACCATTCAAACTCCCCCTTGAATGTTGATCCATAATCTTCGAATTTAGCAGCTGACATGGATAGCTAGATCGAACCTGGCTTTTATAATTTTCACAGGTTTTAAGATTGTAACCTGGCTCTTTGTAACCACGGGATTTGAACCTGGCATGAGTCTGTCTATTCTCAGGAATCGGAACCTGGCTCTTTCCAAGCTTAATTCCTGCACATTCTCTACCTCAAAATAAATTTCACAAATTTTTAAAATTTGACAATTTTATAGACCACTTGCATGTATCGATCAAATTTTCTGATGACCACTTATAAGAACATCATTTTCTATTTCAAAACAAACTCTTCCAAACCTGTTGTTCATCATGTTTAGCACTTGGAATTTTGAAAATCAACTTTTCAACATCAGTTGTCGAAAATAAGATTAAATAAAATCTTTTTGATTTTTCAAAATTTTATACTAAAACACAATCTTTTTGGGTTTTTGTTTTTAATGAAAGACAGTAAAGTAATATTTACAGACAATATTTTTGTGAGTTTGTGTAAGAGGATCATATCAGTTTATGAGACAAATCACCAACACCGTTAAGCTTTTAAACATTTTAAGTTCTAAACGATTCACTTAGATTGTCAATATACTGATCCACTTAAATTTTTACACAAAGTTCAACTGTTTCGAGATACGAGAATTAGTTGTATTAATTGACTTAAACTTATTCACGTGTCCCACCTCAGAATATACTCCCGTATCCAGACTTCTATATTCAGTCTTACAGGTGAATGTACACTAATGATATCTGTAAATGGGTAATGCGAGACCATGAGAGCTTAGGTTAGAAATTACGTTCAGACAAAGAGTTGATGGCTCGACTTTTAGGTGTGTCCCATTTGGGGATCTTTTCTTCAACAGCACATGATTAGGATTTTTCAATGTTTCATCATTTTTATGCTGAGGGTGAGCTTTAAGATTAAAGCAGTGCAGAATATTATACGAGGACTAGGCTATTGCTTCCGAAAAATCAGAAGTCCTGGTATAATACCCCAGATATCACCACGCACAAAGACCTAGTATGTCAGAAATAGAAAATCTTTCAAACAAGATTTCAGGGGTTACCTATATATCCGAGAGATGTTCCCCACGAAATAAGAAAGTATTTATATATTTAGGTTTATATCTCGAACACAATCTATTAAGCGTGTAAAAACCTACTAGCATATTCGCAATGAGATCGTTTATTACTTTTGACTTTCCAATTCTTTAGCGTGCTGTGATAGTCCACTGATGTACTATCATTTCCTCTTTTTCACAACAAAACTCTTTTTCATTTTTTGATGTTTTTGGATTTTTTCAAATTTTCTAATGTTTATGGATTTTCTTGAAATTTTTACTCCCTTTAAAATGCAAAATCAATTAAAGAAAATTTTGACAAACTAATGAGAATTGCTTCAATTCTCCATCCACTTGACTTAAACAATCAGAACTCCCCCTGACAACAAACTATTTTCCCATTATGATTTCAAAACACTTAAGTTTGTTTTAATCAAAATGGTTTTTCCGGAAATTTAGTTTTGTTTGTCATTTCACAAACTTGGGGGTTCATCACATTGTTTTCAAATTACTACTTGTAGGAATTTAACATATGTAGGCTTTTTTCACAAAAAACATTTTTCAAGAATGATGTCGATTCCTGCTCCACGATTACCAACTTGGGAGCTCCGGCAAGTCCGGATTTTTAGTCATGACAGGTTCTATCCCAGTTACTAACCTGGGATGACCCATCTTCATCTGGTTTCTTCGTTTTCTTTTCATAAAATTCCTTTACCCCTTTGACCTTCCTGTCAATCATTTTTCCAAAAATATTTTGAACTGTGGGGTTAAAAGCTTTTTCAACATCAAATTCTTTCTTTTCAGAAAAGAATTGATTTGAAATTTCAACTTTTCCAATTTTTGTTTTTAAATTTTCAGCCGCAGTGGTGGAAAATTTGCATCATCCAATGGCGGCACTGAATTTTCACTTTTCACCTCAACTTGTGGCTCTTCTGACTTTAATGAGTCAGATTCATTACCAGAAAGTAGCTCTTCTGATTTTGACGAATCAGAATCATCGCTAGAACTATTATTTGATTTCTTAACAACCCACCTTTGGTTGTTAAGATTTCCCTTTCTTTTGTAAAAACTTTTTGAACACTCACCAACCTCAATTTTTGAATTCGTGAAAACTTTAAATTGTTTGGTTGGTGATTCATTCTCAACAACTTTTTCTTTGAGTTTATCAGAGACTCCCTGTTTTGTTTGTATTGCCTTTGGACAGTTCCTGGCAATGTGACCAACTGTTTTGCATTGAAAACAGGTTCTTGTCTCCTTCTTCTGAGCAGCTTCATTCTTCATTCCTTCTTGCTTCTTAGCAAAGAATTCTTTGTTCGATTGCTTCCAGAATGAGCTCTTTTCTTCTTCTTCCGAGCTTGACCCTGAAACAAATATAGTTTTTGGTTTATAAGTTTTCTCATTTTTATGATTTTCTGGTGAAATAAAACCTAATCCTTTCTTTTTGAAATTACCGTTATGGTTTGGTTTCTTTTGAAAACTAGAACCAGAACTGTAACCCTTTTTCTTGTTTAACCTTTGTTGAACTCTTGAGGTGTAAGGTCTAGGTTTTTTAGCAAGATTTACATCTTTTATTTTAGAAATATTAATTTCTGTTAGTTTGAAAACCTTGTTTATCATTTCAGTTTTGACACCTCTTATTGGAAATTCCTCATCAGAATATAATTTGTCTTAATCATTCAAAGTATATGCCACTTTGATTGATTAGTCATTCAAATTATTTTTTGATAACAGAAATTCTTTATTGTAGACCCTTTTGCCCTTTTTGACTATTGGACTTGAAATGTCGGACTCAGACTTTGACTCCTCCGTTTCATCTTTATCCAACACATGATCCACCACTTTCTTCATCAATTGAGATTGTTGATCAGTGTCAGATGCAGTGAAAGTAACATCAATGTTGTCTGGCAAATTATCTGAATGCTTAGATTCCCACTGTAAGTTGGTTACCTTTTTTACTCTTTCTGAATTTGGATTTCGTGGAGAATATCCATTTTCAAGCGGAGGTGGACACTTTTTATAGCCAATACTTTGTTTCTTACCAGAAATCTTCACTTCAATATCCTTTTTTGTTTCGGAATTTTTCTTTTCAGATTTTTCTTCTTCAAACGCCTTCATGCCTTCAACTATGGGGTAAATTATGTCAATCACATAAGAAGAACATGAGTAACTTTTTAACAACTTGTTTACTCTTTCAGTTTCTATCCTCTGAGTTTCTAATTTCTTTTCAAGCTCAGCACACATATCAATGTAATAATTGACCATTTCCTGCTTTATCATGTATGCTCCATTGAGTGTCTTCATGGCTGTAGCTTGTTCACTGCTTGACTCATTATATTGATTCATGGCTTTGTTTAAAACATCATATGATTCTTTCAATATGTTCATGTTGTGAATCAACTCATTGTTGTGTTTTTTCAGAGTTTCACAGTTTTCACAATTCACAAACATCTTTTCTACATCAGCTAATTTTTTAATCTCGAAAACTAGAATTTCTTTGACCTGCTTCTTTATCACACGAACATCTTCATCATCTTTTTTATCTCCCCTTCTTTCTTTATCTCTTTCGGCTTGAAATTTTAAGTGCTCTTTCATTTTATTTGCCCAATAATCGTCAGCAGTATATTCAACGTCTTGAGCAACAAAAGCTTTATGATCTGCAGTTCTGTTAGGATCATAATCATCCCAACTAAAATCTTTTGGAAGCCTTTCATCATCTTGATCTGTCAGACATGCTTTACTCTCAGCTAAAATATATTTGTCCCAACTAAATCCTTTTGACGATCTTTCATCATCTTGATTCACTAGATAAGCTTTCTTTGATTCTTCAATCTCTTTCCGAGCATGAGCAGTTTGTGTTTGTTGTTGATACGGCTGTTGAGCAACTTGATGATAAATCGCTTTCCGATAATAATCATTGTTTCCGAAAGGATTTTGAGCTCCACTTGCTTCGCGGTTTGTGCATTCTCGCTTGAAATGCCCTTTTTTCCTGCAACGAAAACAAGTAACTTTAGATTTATCAAATCCTAAAGTAGAAACATAGCATCACGAAAATCATCTCTTCCTGTAATCTGTTTTGTCACACCCCCAAAATCCACCTGCGGAGTATCACCGCTTGGGAGCGTGACTGACCAGGATCAAGCCACCAATCATACAGAACATTGTAATAAGTAAAAGTAAATGCAATATAATCCATACCAATTCCATATGAAAGGTGTTTCCAAAACATAAGTAAGTTAACATCGTTTAGCGGAAGCGTATTATCGTAAAACCCATAGCAAATAAGTATCAATTATCAAAAGTGTTTAACAAGATAATCAAGATCCAAGTCCCACAACGACCAGCTCCTCCGTGTGCAAGCTCCATATACCTAACGTCCTGCAAGGCATGTAACAGAGGGTCAACAACTAGTTGAGCGAGTTCACAGAAAGTAAATGCGTAATAGTAAGTTCGTTTGTGACAGGTGGCTCTACTGGGCCGTTAGTACGTTCTATTGGTGGTGGCTTCCCACGTTGTATAACCACTAGACTATTCGTAACTATAAGCATCCTTCACAACCGAGGATAGTGATCAGTATAAGTATCCTGCACATCCGAGGATAGTGACCAGTATGAGTATCCTTCACATCCGAGGATAGTGATCAGTATAGGTATCCTTCACAACCGAGGATAGTGATCAGTATAAGTATCCTTCACATCCGAGGATAGTGATCAGTATAAGTATCCTTCACATCCGAGGATAGTAATATGGTAGTCTAGTCATAGTGTCAGTAGTGTATCTATTCAACCTTATCCTTTCAATCCCATTCCCAACGCCCCGGGAATCCCATGCCTTGGTAAGAGTGTGAACTCACCTTGGTTTGCTCGGTATGCTATGCTCTAGGGTTAACAATTGCCTAAGTCCGTTACACACGACCTAGGATATATTGCACATGGTATAATGTAAGTGTTTGAAACCAATTATCAATTAGGGTTTACAAGTCTTGGCGTTCAATCAACTGTGTATGATAATCGATTACTGAATCAACTAACATGGTTTGCACATAAGCACAGTAATATACCACAATTACAGCAACATAGATATCACATCATGCAGAACAGAACATGTTGTTATTGTATCACACAGTTCATTGTTTCAAATTGAATATCACATAATATCAGACAGGGCCTTGCCCTTCTAAAACTCAGGCAGTATGGGGGGGGTCTCCCCTGTTCAAAACTCGGATAGCACATATAATCATCATACAACCTCAGACATATAATCAACATATAAATTCGGACATGGTTGATCATGTTTTAAACTCGGTCCAATATATATTCATTATACTCGGCCCAATACATACTCATTAAACTCGGTCCAACATAGGGTCATTAAACTCGGTCCACTATCAAATCATTAAACTCGGTCCCCTATCTAACCATTAAACTCGGACCAAGTATATTTATCAAACTCGGACAACATCCAATCCATTAAACTCGGACAACATCCAATCCATTAAACTCGGGTAACATCCAATCCATTAAACTCGGGCAACTTTTCATTAACATACTCGGACCCAATGACATTTTAATAAACTCGGTCCAAGGCAAATCATTTAACTCGGTCCAATTATAAGGCATTATATTCGGACAACATCAAGCACATTATACTCGGACCATGTTCTCAAATAAACTCAGACATATGATATAACATTAAACTCAGACAGTTACATGCGTGAACTTCAATTTGCACAGAATCAATATGATCAGAACAGTTACGTTTTGCTATCATACGAACATGAAAACCCTAAATTCATACGTTTGTACAGTGCAATGATCAATCATCAATCTATTATTCAACCTATCTTGCTTCTAAATCATCAAACAATGATTCCACCACAACCCAAATTGTAACACCCCCAAAATTCCACCTGCGGAAACCCCGCGAGGCGTGTTACGCATCAGAGTTCGAGCCACCAATCACATTGAACCAATGGTAAATATTTAAATAAATCATGACATTATTTTACCAACATAAGTTGTCAACATAACATTAATTCTCAAAAGTTGTGTAGCGGAAGCATGTAAAAAGTTGTTTAGCAATGGTTTTGTATTAACGCTTAAAACCAATGTATCACATGTAATTTAATCCAAGAGCCTCGATCCATGACCACTCCAGCACTCCCAGATAGCAAGCTTCCCAATTCCGAGATACCTAACGACCTGCGAGCATGTAACACGTGTATCAGACAAAGCTGGCGAGTTCACAGTTTTAGAAAACGTTTGTTACCCGTTGTACGTAAAATAGTTCAATGACCAATGCAAGTAATATTGTTAATATCTCATTTCCGAACAATGACGGCTCCTGAAATACACGACTGCCCTTCCCACGTACTCCTATCTAGTACTGGGCCAGACTGGGTCATTAGTTCACCTCCGTCCTCTACAGGCACGGGGTGAGGGTGCCAAACCTAAGTAGCGCTACTAACTAATACCCGATGAGGGACTTACAAAAGATGATAGGTGAGAATATTAACCAATATACTCGTTTTTACCCAAAGACTCATCCCCCCATGGAATACCCATTGACTGTCCCCAACCACTGGGACGCATGCTCGAATGTAGTGAACTCACCTTTGTTTTGCTCGGTAGACTCAATTACGCGTTTCACACAATGATCAGTCAAACCCTATTGTGGTTACCAGAAGTAGTCAGTTTCATGTATTCATAGTTCACATACTAAATTTCACGTATTGCAAAAGAAATGAGCGACCAACATATCACGTCACGTATGTCATTATTAAACCTCCTGGTCATGGTACAATTATAGTACAAGTTCATGTCGCAACTCGTACATCGCATATTACATAACCCCTAACGTCTCATTGCACTATACGCGCGAGGCACCACAAAAATGATGTACATACATAAATATCTCTACAACACCTAAACAGTTTTGCCATTTGTAGGATTATCATAAGGTTCTAAACACATGCTTCATTGATACGCAATACGCCTAAAATGAATCGGCCCATGTCACAAGAACTCATCAGCCCATTGCACCAGTTAATATTTGAGTTACAACCCTTAAAGCCCAGCTGTGCCTTCTAGATTAAGTGTACAACCCATTCTGAAGTCCAGCTTACAACCGCGACCCATTCTTCGCCTAAGGGCCGCGTATATATATGACTTCATGACAGGTTGGGCCCTAAAGCCAACATACGCATTGATGTGGGCTGAGCTGGTGACCCGTGGTCATGCAACCTAGCCCAGTTCGCAAGGGATAAATGCCCCGCATCCAAAGACCTCTCGGCCCTATTTGATTTTTTTTTTTTTTTTTTATATTACTAATGCTCGATCACCAATGAACCGACCCACATGATTCGTTCCCACAATTAACCTCACTGCATTTATTAGACATGATATGCCCACCTTCACCATTAGTAAAATATTTATATGATTTGATCAAGCACATGGCCGTCATTCCTTGTTCAATTGTCAAGTTTCATGCAACCATGTTCCTACAATCCTATTGGACCCTTAAAGCTATCCTTTCTTGTTCAATAGTCAAGTTCCATGCAACCAAGATCCTACAATTCTATTGGACCTTTTAGCTAGTTACCTATTATGATTCTTTTGTTTGTGGCATGCACAAGTATAGCATCATACATACATACATCGATATCCCATGCACTAAATTATCAAATGAAAATCAATATATTGATTGTCAGTGATCAATCGATATCACTGTTACCCTTTTTCAATAAAACATTCATTTAATCATCCCAATGATAGCCCTATATTGCTAGTTCACACAAATATATCTACACCAAATCATAGCCCACATACAGCATCTATCACATGAATATTATTCGGCCCTATCAAAAACATTTGCAACCCATATTCAAATTGACGGCACATCATACTCGTTCATAATTTAATGATCTAATATGGCCGATTTATTAATGATCTACGGGGCGTGTATCGAGGTTTCTAAATTATTCGGCCCTATCAAAAACATAATTTAATATATATGCACCAGATTAATATGGCACCAATTCCTTGCATAAGCCGACATATCAACATCGTACCAAATCAAGAGTATATAAGAGAACAATCATCAGTTAATGGCTAGCATAGATGGAGTTTACTAACCACAAGTCTTGCTGAAACAAAGTGATGTATCGATGGGGGAGAATGGTTTCTCCTGCCGCACGCAACTAGAGGGAGGTAGGGTTTGTATTATCCAGTGCCCACGAGGGTTACGTATACATGTATATACATAGACAATAGGTTGGGCCGGTTAGGTTTGCTTACTAACCTAGTGGTTTGGGCCGGTGGTCACCCACTAATGTGGAATAGGTTTGTTTCTTAGAAAAGGGGTGATAATAATTAATTCATTGGCATGCGGCTTATACTTTGATTTTATGTTACCATCAAATGCTATCTTAGGCCATGATACACTTACAAGAATGTGTGAAACAATGAACTGACAAGTTAAGAGTAACAGATTCGGATAACTGATGTTATGTGTCGGTTATGTGTTAGAATCCTATTTACAAGTAAATCAATTATGCTAATGGGTTTCCAACCAAACAATACACACATTGCACAGCTATAAAGCACCTTTGCCAGAGTCACAGATCGAATAGGTAGATTAAAACAGAAACAGGGAAATCACTAAATCGAAGGTACTAACCTTGAAATTTCGGGTTGTCACATCATTCCCAACTTGAAAGAAATTTCGTCCCGAAATTTGACAAGTAAGTACGAGTGAAGTGGCAATTCAAGATTGCTGCGGATTTTCCCCAGGTGTTACATCATCCCCAACTTGAAGAGGAATTTCGTCCCGAAATTCACCAGTGATAATCATGGTTGGTTCCACCTCTTGAACCATTGAGGGTACTGAAGTTTCAACGGATACTTACATTCCTATGTAAATTTCGGTCCACGTATTGAGGTTTAACAAATCCACACAATGGTCATACAACTTATACTAGCGAACCTTGACTCCTTAGTCCGTGTTTTCGATAGGTTCTCTGATAAATACAACTGTTCCGATGACTTCAGATTTCGACAAAGGTATCATAAGGGTTTCATCAGACAACACAGTCTTACATCCATGGTATACATACCATTACGACTAAACATCAATTAGTCCGGGTTTGTGAGCCATGTCACCGTTTCCTTCTGGTAATTCGAATGTTCCCACGCGTCGAAAACTAAGATTACTATGTTTACTATAGCGTACCGCACCCTCCTAGGGTGATACTTTCGATTATGACACATTCGTCCACATCAAACTCCCAGAGTTTCTTAAGCTCATCAGTTTTCCTAACAGTTACGCATTGCCATCAAACAATTCCGATCTAGACAGTCTTCAAGAGTTTTGAGCTCAAGTCCTGGACCTGTGATTAGGTTATCACCCACCTTAATTCAACAAGGAGATTAGCGTTACTGTCCAAGCGATGCCTCAAACAAGGTTATATGCATACTAATACGGTAACAGCTGCTGTAGAACTCACCCAAAGATAAGCGTCCTTCCAGTTCTACTACAGTTAACCATACACATGCTCACAGCATGTCCTCGTGTGCAAGGATGGTTCGTTTACTCTGATCGTTTGCCCCATGGTGATACGAAATGTCTATGCCTAGACGTAAGCCGAGGATATCGTGTATTGCCTGTCATAAATCAGGTATAGCTCCAATATCAGAAGTAACAAAAGTTGGCACCTCATGCCTGAGACCGCCTCTCTCAGATGAACATCCACAGTTTGTGAAGACCCACTAGTTTTCTTGATTGCAAGAGAGTGTGCTGGTTTCGTGAAACAATTGACGATCACCAGGTGATGTCGGTTCCGTTCTGAGTTTTTAAGTAAACCAATGACAAATTCATGGTGTTTGTTTGCGTTCCCATATGGGTGTTCCTGGTTACTGCTCAAACAAGTAGGTTTCCGATGTTCCACCTTGACCTTCGCACATGTCCAACATCGTTCATATGTAGTGCTATGGGCCTTCTTGCCCGGTTATCCATACGAGACTTAAAATCTTAATATCTCCTATCAAGTCCAAACTGCTGGAACATCGGAGTCGGTGTACTTCGCTCAGTATGAGTTCCATACGGTTGCTGTATAGTGGAATCCACATTTGTTCCATGAGATAGTGAATAGCGTCCGCCTTGCCAATAGTTGCTCCTCCATGCCTTGCATGAACTCATCTTGTGAATTCTCTTCCAACAGGTCTTCACTTCGAACAAGGTGAGTCTGGTCAACTGTGTCAGAGTGGATAGTGAACTGCAAGGTCGTGCACGTTCAGGTCTCTCGGTCGTACTCATCCAAAAGTTCCATCCAGCGTTCTCATCAACTGATAAAGCTTCTTTCGTGGCCAGGGTACATGGGAGGCCCTTGTGATCGGTCTAAGTAACGCGTTCGGTACCGCCCAAGTAATGCCTCCAAGTGAATCCAAAGACCACGATTCCTACTACCGGTTGTGTGTGTCGTGCTGTTCTTCTTTGTAACTCCATTACGTAAGTCGTCACTCTCTTGTGTGGCGTCGACGTGTAACTGGGACTCCGATTCAAACATGATGATGTATCACTGTATTACCCACACCCTCGGGTAAAACGATGCTCAGCGCTTTGCAGAGTTAAGATTCGAAAGTTGGAAAGGCGTCCTCCTGTTCTGTCTCTCGCAATCACATCACTCGGCTGTACTGGAGAGATCTAAGTTACGTGACCTCCGGAATCCTTGCGATTAATCTGCGGTAACATCAAGCGGGACCAGGTTATCGTTGTAATCTCGGGGAATTCTTCAGTGTCGATCAGTTCCCAACCAAAACGAGTCTTAGCGAGATCCACGTGCATCCCTGCTCCGTTGATTATATGACCTACCAAAGACGCCTCTCGAACCCAGAAGTTACATTCATCGAGACTTCGTGCGGTATGGCTCCTCCCTTAGGGCTCTTCTAATAAAATGGAAGAATGTTTGTGATATTCTTTTCTCTTGGGAAAGATTCGATACGTCCTCGAATAACATGGTTGGTTCACATGATACGTAGAGCTGCGGGTGTGATGACCACCCCAAGGTCTTGGGATACAAAGTCGCATGGCTGAATTGCGTCGGATATGTCGCTTTAATAATCTTTTCCCCCTGGACTTTCATCTGATAAAGCTCGTTCCTTGCAACTAGTCGACGGGTCGTCAATACACGGTTATGGAAACAGTTCCTTGACTGTCGCCTTGATGAGTTCCCGTTAATCAGTACACACACCAAGAAGGGCTCATCCTCCCGGATGCATCTGGGGCTTTCCAAAGCGAAAACTAGGTCTGACAACCTTCTTGCCGAACAGTTCTCATAGTGGCTTATACTGCTCTTGCACCCCTTCTGATGCAAGACGGTAAGAGTACGAGTATTCGGAGCTTCCCCTAGTCGTGAGATCAACGAGTTTTTGACTAATAGTTGTGGTGATATGCCTGAAAGTTCTTCAAGTTGCACATTGAGATTAGTCACAACAATTGATAGATCCTCGTTTCTATCGTTCTTTGTCTGATTATTAGAGTTAGTTGCTACTACAGTGAGGTCATCCTTTCATAGACGCTTTCTGGGCTGTCATTACCGACATGATGCAAATCTTCTCACCACTCTGGTACTTCAATGCATAAAGTGACGCTAAATTTCTTCTCACATGGTGCGTTTGAGTGATTTGTCTAGTTAGTGAACTATTACTGATTACTATATCGTAACCACCCAGGATAGTAGGAGTGAGACCAGTGTCGCATGCCTGTCTCCCGTAGGGTCGAGTTTGTGTCCCAACTAACATGTGTGGTCGCAGTTGACTTGCCATCAGCCGGTTCCAATACATGCCGAAAGCACCTTCATTTCCATACGGTAGGCTACTATTACAAGTACCTGGGTGTCACGAATACTGTTGCTCTAATGTTGGTGCTTGAAGCCGAACGCCACGTTCTTCCATCACAATGCCCCTCTCTTCACACTTCGTGCCGAGTTCCAAGGTACTACTCGTTGTGTTGGAATTTACACATCCCACACTAAAATCGGTTGTCATTGCTAAAGTTCAGATTAGTTTGTAACAGTTGACTCCCACGAGTCGCTGGCCAGAGTTAAGTTTTAGATTGAAGTCAGTTCGCTGGTGTCCGTTGCTGGTAATCGGGGTCGTCCAAATACTAAAATCGGTAGGATACCACACTCATCCTTTTGTCCACCATTCCAGCAAGTGATTCGAATTATTCCCAGTGTGTTTCGAGAGTGTTGCAAAAGTGATCGCACTTCGAGGTTTAGGGCGTTAGTGTGTTGCGTCCAAACAAATGAAGATAAGTGAGGAAGGTAATAATCATTCATTCGACGCTACCACATCCAACTCAGGGACGTTCGCACAAGCACCTAACATTCTACATAGTTTGCTAGGCGTTCTGATGAGTGTTCAGGCAATGTTTGTTGACATCGAGGTTCGTAAAGTTTGATGAGAAGTGAAAAGTTCGTGTTTCAAAAATTTGTGTTCATGTAAGAGTCACTCACTACTATGCCTCCTATAGGCTGTTGTGTGTCACATTAATCAAATAATAGAAGTGAAAAGCCGTGTACACAATGGGGGGTAAGAATACTTGGTACATTCCGTACCAGCTTGATAGGCTGCTAAAGCCTCAGCCACGCGGGTGTTGATTAGGTCGGTCCACTCAGCCTGAGTCATGGTGATGTTGCCACGTCCGTGTCCTCGTTCACTCATGTTTCTATAGTTGGGAATAAACCGATTTGGAAGTCGAAACAAGATGAGAGTCAAGTATCATACTGATATTTACGTACCACTAAGTTCACACATAGTAGGGCAGAACCCTCCTCACGCTCGATAAGTCTCACTGGGACTTGCATGCACCCCGCGTTATTATTAAGTGTGCACCCATAATAATAAGGCAATTTGCATGCTTATCTCAGTGCTTCTTAGCTCG